>NC_136464.1:89546-262339 GCF_902686455.1 Sciurus vulgaris
TAGAGACAATAACATAGAGGATGCCAAGAAAGGCCATCTCCCTGAGGCTGCTCTGAGAGAAGGGAATTCGAGGGTCACTAGAGAAAATGATCCAGAGGATTCCCAAGACAGGCCATCTCCCTGAGGCTGCTCTGAGAGAAGGGATTTCCAGGGTCACTAGAGACAATGACCCAGAGGATCCCCAGACAGGCCATCTCCCTGAGGATGCTCGGAGAGAAGGGAATTCAAGGATCACAGGAGACAATGACCTAGAGGATCCCCAAGACAGGCCATCTCCCTGAGGCTGCTCTGAGAGCAGAGAATTCGAGGGTCACTAGAGACAATGACCCAGAGGATCCCAAGACAGGCCATCTCCCTGAGGCTGCTCTGAGAGAAGGGATTTCGAGGGTCACTAGAGACAATGACCCAGAGGATCCCAAGACAGGCCATCTCCCTGAGGCTGCTCTGAGAGAAGGGAATTCGAGGGTCACTAGAGACAATGACCCAGAGGATTCCAAGAAAGGCCATCTCCCTGAGGCTGCTCTGAGAGAAGGGAATTCGAGGGTCACTAGAGACAATGATCCAGAGGATTCCCAAGACAGGCCATCTCCCTGAGGCTGCTCTGAGAGAAGGGATTTCCAGGGTCACTAGAGACAATGACCCAGAGGATCCCCAGACAGGCCATCTCCCTGAGGCTGCTCTGAGAGAAGGGAATTCGAGGGTCACTAGAGACAATGACCTAGAGGATCCCAAGACAGGCCATCTCCCTGAGGCTGCTCTGAGAGAAGGGAATTCGAGGGTCACTAGAGACAATGACCCAGAGGATCCCAAGACAGGCCATCTCCCTGAGGCTGCTCTGAGAGAAGGGATTCGAGGGTCACTAGAGACAATGACCCAGAGGATCCCAAGTCAGGCCATCTCCCTGAGGCTGCTCTGAGAGAAGGGAATTCGAGGGTCACTAGAGACAATGACCCAGAGGATCCCAAGACAGGCCATCTAACTGTGGCTACTCTGAGAAGGGAATTCGAGGGTCACTAGAGACAATGACCCAGAGGATCTCCAAGACAGGCCATGTCCCTGAGGCTGTTCTGAGAGAAGGGAATTTGAGGGTCACTAGAGACAATGACCCAGAGGATCCCAAGACAGGCCATCTCCCTGAGGCTGCTCTAAGAGAAGGGAATTCGAGGGTCACTAGAGACAATGACCCAGAGGATCCCAACACCCGCCATCTCCTTGAGGCTGCTTTGAGAGAGGGGAATGCGAGGGTCACTAGAGACAATGACCCAGAGGATCCCAAGAAAGGCCATCTCCTTGCGGCTGCTCTGACAGAAGGGAATTTGAGGATCACTAGAGAAAATGATCCAGAGGATCCCCAAGACAGGCAATCTCCCTGAGGCTGATCTGAGAGAATTGAATTCGAGGATCACTAGAGACAATGACCCAGAGGATCCCCAGACAAGCCATTTCCCTGAGGATGCTCTGAGAGAAGGGAATTTGAGGGTCACTAGAGACAATGACCCAGAGGATCCCAAGTCAGGCCATCTACCTGAGGCACATCTGAGGGAAAGGATTTCCAGTTTCACTTGAGACAATAACTCAGAGGATCCTAAGACAGGCCATCTCCCTGAGGCTTCTCTGAGAGATGGGAATTCGAGGGTCACTAGAGACAATGACCCAGAGGATCCCCAGACAAGCCATCTCCCTGAGGATGCTCTGAGAGAAGGGAATTTGAGGGTCACAGGAGACAATGACCTAGAGGATCCCCAAGACAGGCCAACTCTCTGAGGCTACTCTGAGAGAAGGGAATTCGAGGGACACTAAAGACAATGACCCAGAGGATCCCAAGTCAGGCCATCTCCCTGAAGCTGCTCTGAGAGAAGGGAATTCGAGGGTCACTAGAGACAATGACCCAGAGGATTCCCAAGACAGGCCATCACCGTGAGGCAGCTCTGAGAGAAGGGATTTCCAGGGTGACTAGAGACAATGACCTAGAGGATCCCCAGACAAGCCATCTCCCTGAGGCTGCTCTGAGAGAAGGGTATTCGAGGGTCACTAGAGACAATGACCTAGAGGATCCCCAAGACAGGCCATCTCCCTGAGGCTCTTCTGAGAGAAGGGAATTCGAGGGTCACTAGAGACAATGACCCAGAGGATCCCAAGACAGACCATCTCCCTGAGGCTGCTCTGAGAGAAGAGATTTCCAGGGTCACTAGAGACAATGACCCAGAGGATCCCCAGACAAGCCATCTCCCTGAGGATGCTCTGAGAGAAGGGAATTCAAGGGTCACTAGAGACAATGATCCAGAGGATTCCCAAGACAGGCCATCTCCCTGAGGCTGCTCTGAGAGAAGGGAATTCGAGGGTCACTAGAGACAATGACCCAGAGGATCCCAAGAAAGGCCATCTCCTTGAGGCTGCTCTGAGAGAAGGGAATTCGAGGGTCACTAGAGAAAATGATCCAGAGGATTCCCAAGACAGGCCATCTCCCTGAGGCTGCTCTGGAGAAGGGATTTCCAGGGTCACAGGAGAAAATGACCCAGAGGATCCCCAGAGAAGCCATCTCCTGGAGGATGGTCTCAGAGAAGGGAATTCGAGGGTCACGAGAGACAATGACCTAGAGGATCCCCAAGACAGGCCATCTCCCTGAGGCGGTTCTGAGAGAAGGGAATTCGAGGGTCACTAGAGACAATGAGCAAGAGGATCCCAAGACAGGCCATCTCCCTGAGGCTGCTCTGAGAGAAGGATATTTCAGGGTCACTAGAGACAATGACCCAGATAATCCCAAGGAAATCCATCTCCCTGTGGCTGCTCTGAGAGAAGGGAATTCAAGGGTCACAAGAGACAATGATCCAGATGATTCCCAAGACAGGCCATCTCCCTGAGGCTGCTCTGAGAGAAGGGATTTCCAGGGTCACAGGAGACAATGACCCAGAGGATCCCCGGACAAGCCATCTCCCTGAGGATTCTCTGAGAGAAGGGAATTCGAGGGTCACTAGTGACAATGACCTAGAGGATCCCCAAGACAGGCCATCTCCCTGAGGCTGCTCTGAGAGAAGGGAATTCTAGGGTCACTAGAGAAAATGATCCAGAGGATTCCCAAGAGATGCCATCTCCCTGAGGCATCTCTGAGAGAAGGGATTTCCAGGGTCACTAGAGACAATGACCCAGAGGATCCCAAGAAAGGCCATCTCCCTGAGGCTGCTCTGAGAGAAGGGAATTCGAGGGTCACTAGAGACAATGACCAAGAGGATGCCAAGACAGGCCATCTCCCTGAGGCTGCTCTGAGAGAAGGGAATTCGAGGGTCACTAGAGACAATGATCCAGAGGATTCCCAAGACAGGCCATCTCCCTGAGGCTGCTCTGAGAGAAGGGAATTCTAGGGTCACTAGAGACAATGACCCAGAGGATCCCCAGACAGGCCATCTCCCTGAGGCTGCTCTGAGAGAAGGGAATTCGAGGGTCACTAGAGACAATGACCCAGAGGATCCCAAGAAAGGCCATCTCCCTGAGGCTGCTCTGAGAGAAGGGAATTCAATGGTGACTAGAGAAAATGATTCAGAGGATTCCCAAGACAGGCCATCTCCCTGAGGCAGCTCTGAGAGAAGGGATTTCCAGGGTCACTAGAGACAATGACCCAGAGAATCCCCAGACAGGCCATCTCCCTGAGGTTGCTCTGAGAGAAGGAAATTCGAGGGTCACTAGAGACAATGACCCAGAGGATCCCAAGACAGGCCATCTCCCTGACGCTGCTATGAGAGAAGGGAATTCAAGGGTCACTGGAGACAATGATCCAGATGATTCCCAAGACAGGCCATCTCCCTTAGGCTGCTCTAAGAGAAGGGATTTCCAGGGTCACAGGAGACAATGACCCAGAGGATCCCAAGACACGCCATCTCCCTGAGGCTGCTCTGAGAGAAGGGAATTCGAGGGTCACTAGAGACAATAACATAGAGGATGCCAAGAAAGGCCATCTCCCTGAGGCTGCTCTGAGAGAAGGGAATTCGAGGGTCACTAGAGAAAATGATGCAGAGGATTCCCAAGACAGGCCATCTCCCTGAGGCTGCTCTGAGAAAAGGGATTTCCAGGGTCACTAGAGACAATGACCCAGAGGATCCCCAGACAGGCCATCTCCCTGAGGATGGTCTGAGAGAAGGGAATTCAAGGATCACAGGAGACAATGACCTAGAGGATCCCAAGACAGGCCATCTCCCTGAGGCTGCTCTGAGAGAAGGGATTTCGAGGGTCACTAGAGACAATGACCCAGAGGATCCCAAGACAGGCCATCTCCCTGAGGCTGCTCTGAGAGAAGGGATTTCGAGGGTCACTAGAGACAATGACCCAGAGGATCCCAAGACAGGCCATCTCCCTGAGGCTGCTCTGAGAGAAGGGAATTCGAGGGTCACTAGAGACAATGACCCAGAGGATCCCAAGACAGGCCATCTCCCTGAGGCTGCTCTGAGAGAAGGGAATTTCGAGGGTCACTAGAGACAATGACCCAGAGGATCCCAAGACAGGCCATCTCCCTGAGGCTGGTCTGAGAGAAGGGAATTCAAGGTTCAGTAGAGAAAATGACCCAGAGGATCCCAAGACAGGCCATCTCCCTGAGGCTGCTCTGAGAGAAGGGAATTCGAGGGTCACTAGAGACAATGACCAGAGGATCCCAAGACAGGCCATCTCCCTGAGGCTGCTCTGAGAGAAGGGAATTCGAGGGTCACTAGAGACAATGATCCAGAGGATCCCAAGACAGGCCATCTCCCTGAGGCTGCTCTGAGAGAAGGGAATTCGAGGGTCACTAGAGACAATGACCCAGAGGATCCCCAGACAGGCCATCTCCCTGAGGTTGCTCTGAGAGAAGGAAATTCGAGGGTCACTAGAGACAATGACCTAGAGGATCCCCAAGACAGGCCATCTCCCTGAGGCTGCTCTGAGAGAAGGGAATTCGAGGGTCACTAGAGACAATGACCCAGAGGATCCCAAGACAGGCCATCTCCCTGAAGCTGCTCTGAGAGAAGGGAATTCGAGGGTCACTAGAGACAATGACCCAGAGGATTCCCAAGACAGGCCATCACCGTGAGGCAGCTCTGAGAGAAGGGATTTCCAGGGTGACTAGAGACAATGACCTAGAGGATCCCCAGACAAGCCATCTCCCTGAGGCTGCTCTGAGAGAAGCGTATTCGAGGGTCACTAGAGACAATGACGTAGAGGATCCCAAGGCAGGCCATCTCCCTGAGGCTGTTCTGAGAGAAGGGAAGTCGAGGGTCACTAGAGACAATGACCCAGAGGATCCCAAGTCAGACCATCTCCCTGAGGCTGCTCTGAGATAACGATTTCCAGGGTCACTAGAGACAATGACCCAGAGGATCCCCAGACAAGCCATCTCCCTGAGGATGCTCTGAGGGAAGGGAATTCAAGGGTCACTAGAGACAATGATCCAGAGCATCCCAAGAAAGGCCATCTCCCTGAGGCTGCTCTGAGTGAAGGGAATTCGAGGGTCACTAGAGACAATGACCCAGAGGATGCCAAGAAAGGCCATCTCCTTGAGGCTGCTCTGAGAGAAGGGAATTCGAGGGTCACTAGAGACAATGACCCAGAGGATCCCAAGACAGGCCATCTCCCTGAGGCTGCTCTGAGAGATGGAGTTTCGAGGGTCACTAGAGACAATGACCCAGAGGATCCCCAGACAAGCCATCTCCCTGAGGATGCTTTGAGAGAAGGGAATTTGAGGGTCACTAGAGACAATGACCTAGAGGATCCCCAGACAAGCCATCTCCCTGAGGCTGCTCTGAGAGAAGGGAATTCGAGGGTCACTAGAGACAATGACCTAGAGGATCCCCAATCAGGCCATCTCCCTGAGGCTGTTCTGAGAGACGGGATTTCGAGGGTCACTAGAGACAATGACTCAGAGGATCCCAAGACAGTCCATCTCCCTGAGGCTGCTCTGAGAGAAGGGATTTCGAGGGTCACTAGAGACAATGACCCAGAGGATCCCAAGACAGGCCATCTCCCTGAAGCTGCTATGAAAGATGGGAATTCGAGGGTCACTAGAGACAATGATCCAGATGATTCCCAAGACAGGCCATCTCCCTGAGGCTGCTCTGAGAGAAGGGATTTCCAGGGTCACAGGATACAATGACCCAGAGGATCCCCAGACAAGCCATCTCCCTGAGGATTCTCTGAGAGAACGGAATTCGAGGGTCACTGGAGACAATGACCTGGAGGATCGCCAAGACAGGCCATCTCCCTGAGGCTGCTCTGAGAGAAGGGAATTCAAGGATCACTAGAGACAATAAAAAAGAGGATGCCAAGAAAGGCCATCTCCCTGAGGCTGCTCTGAGAGAAGGGAATTCGAGGGTCACTAGAGAAAATGATCCAGAGGATTCCCAAGACAGTCCATCTCCCTGAGGCTGCTCTGAGAGAAGGGATTTCCAGGGTCACAGGAGACAATGACCCAGAGGATCCCCAGACAAACCATCTCCCTGAGGATGCTCTGAGAGAAGGGAATTCGAGGATCACTGGAGACAATGACCTAGAGGATCCCCAAGACAGGCCATCTCCCTGAGGCTGTTCTGAGAGAAGGGAATTCGAGGGTCACTAGAGACAATGACCCAGAGAATCCCAAGAAAGGCCATCTCCCTGAGGCTGCTCTGAGAGAAGGGATTTCGAGGGTCACTAGAGACAATGACCCAGAGGATCCCAAGAAAGGCCATCTCCCTGAGGCTGCTCTGAGAGAAGGGAATTCAAGGGTCACTAGTGAAAATGATCCAGAGGATTCCCAACATAGGCCATTTCCCTGAGGCTGCTCTGAGAGAAGGGATTTCCAGGGTCACTAGAGACAATGACCCAGAGGATCCCCAGACAAGCCATCTCCCTGAGGCTGTTCTGAGAGAAGGGAATTCGAGGGTCACTAGAGACAATGACCCAGAGAATCCCAAGAAAGGCCATCTCCCTGAGGCTGCTCTGAGAGAAGGGATTTCGTGGGTCACTTGAGACAATGACCCAGAGGATCCCAAGAAAGGCCATCTCCCTGAGGCTGCTCTGAGAGAAGGGAATTCAAGGGTCACTAGTGAAAATGATCCAGAGGATTCCCAACATAGGCCATTTCCCTGAGGCTGCTCTGAGAGAAGGGATTTCCAGGGTCACTAGAGACAATGACCCAGAGGATCCCCAGACAAGCCATCTCCCTGAGGCTGCTCTGAGAGAAGGGATTTCGAGGGTCACTAGAGACAATGACCCAGAGGATCCCAAGACAGGCCATCTCCCTGACGCTGCTATGAGAGATGGGAATTCGAGGGTCACTAGAGACAATGACCCAGAGGATCCCCAAGACAGGCCATCTCTCTGAGGCTGCTCTGAGGAGTGATCTCCTGCATCCAGATGGACATAAGCAAGCCAGGCGTCCCCCAGGCTGCTCTGAGGAGGGAGCTCTGCGCCTCCTTGTGGGGTTATCCACCATGTCCCTGAGTATAGTCTCCAGGGTGGGTCCTGAGGAGGAATCCCGCCGCTAAACCCTGATGGAGGTGGCAATGAAGGCAGCATGAGGCCACGCCCCTGGTGACCACGCCCCTCTGACCTCGCCCCTCTGGCCACGCCCCGCGCAGAATGCTGCTCCCTGGTGGTGTTGCTGGCTCCCTTCCTCCACCGCAGCTGTTAGAGAATGAAATCTGTTCCCACTGCTTTAACTAGGTCTCGCTGTGTTCTCTGCGGCATCACAAGGAGTGGAATCTCAGGAGCGGGAAAGGGGAGTCTAGGAGACCACCTCCCTGAGCCCCCGCCCAGGACAAGCACTGTTGCAGCCAGGAGCCAGGCGGACACGCGCAGCCACAGGAGAACGCCCCCCACCCCTCAGTACTTCCCTCTGGCGCCCCAGCGCAGAAGGCCAGCAACGGACCGCGCAGAGGTCTCTGGAAGTGTAGGCTTTGAGACAGTGACTTAGCCAGCGCCTGCCTCATTTTAGAATCATGGGTTTTAAGAAAAACTTAAATCCCAGCCCACAGTGACCACTGTAGGGGGTTAGCAGGACCTGAGCTCACAGCAAGCCCCCGGCAGCCTCTGGGAGCTGCAGGCTGCACCCACCTGCCCTGGCGCATTCTACATAATTCAGTCTGTTCTGCCTGCCCAGCTCTGACTGTAGATGCCTGTGGGAGATGCAGGCTGCACTTTCATTCAGAGTTCCCAGGAATTCTTGAAAATGTAATCTGGTGCTCTGCCTATACAACCCTTGCCCTGCAGGACCCTGGGAGCTATGTGCCATCTGCTGACCCAGGCACTGTGGAGGAACCTGCCTGTGAAACCTGGTGTTCTACCCACACAGCTCTTGCCATGGTGGACCACAGGCGCTGTGTGCCACATTCTGGCCCAGATACCCTGGAGAGCCCAGCAGTGGAGTCTGGTGTTGTACCCATGCAGTCCTCATCCCAGAAGCCTAGGGGGCTGCAAGTACCACATTCACTCTCATACACTCAGGATTCTGGGTAGTGCAGTCCAGTATTCCACAATGCAGCCCTGCTGCAGAGGTCTCTGTGAGCTGCAGACTACACAGTCACCCAGGCATCCCTAGGGATTCTGGACAGTGTAGTCTGGTGTTCTGCCCATTCAGCCCTCACTGCAGAGGATTCTGGGAGCTGCAGGGCCCCAGGGATCATGGGCCTTGTAGCCTGGTGCTATGTTCCACACTACAGTGGCTACTTAGAGCGCTAAGGCCCCAGGAATTCTGGGTATTGCAGTAAATTCTACTCAGGCAGCCCTGACCTCAGAGCTCTCTGAGAGCTATAGGCCATTGATTATTCTGGGTAGTGCAGTCCATCCTACCTAAGTGGACCTCACCATCAAAGTTCCCAGGATCTGCAACCACAAGCCTGCCTGAGCACCCCTGAGGAGTCCAGGTAGTGCAATATAAAGCTTGCCCAGGCAGCCCTCAACAGGAAGGTGTGTGGGAGCTGCAGGCACCCAAGGATTCTGGGTAGTGTAGTTTTGCCTTCTGCCTCCACAGCCTTCAATGTGGAGGCCTCTGAGTTGTAGGCCACATAGGCACCTGGGCACCTCCAAGAATTCTAGGTAGTGTAGTTCAGTTCTCTACCCAGCAGCCCTCACTACTGCAGGCCCTGGAAGCTGCAGTTCCCCCTGAGGATTCTGAGTAATGTAGTTCAGTGTTTTGCCTGCATGCACCTACTGCAAGGGCCATGAGAATTGCAGGCCACATGCTAGCCTTGGTACTAAAGACCTCACTGTGGAGGCCTCTGGGAACTGCATGCAACACATGCACCAGGGTGTCCTCGGGAATTGTAGGTAGTGTAGTTGGACCTTCATAATGCGCAACCCTCACTTAGGAGACGTCTGGGAATTGTAGGCTGCACACTCATCTGGGCAACATCCCCACCAAAGATTCTGGATAGTGTAGTTAATCTCTCAGTCCAACAGTCCTTGAAACAGAAGGTTCTGTTTTTTGACCCATGCTATCCTCACTGAAGAGAGCTCTGGTAACTGCAGGCCCTGAAGGGTTCTGGCTGGCGCAGTCCCTCGTAACCATTGTAGCTCTCACCCAGAGGCTCCCAGAGCCGCTTGCCGCATTTTCATGAGCAAGGACTCGAGGCTGTATAGTCCAGCATTCTTCTGCTCAGCACTCACCACGAAGGTCCCTGGAAGCTTTGGGTCACATGCTTGCCTTGGTACACTGAGGGTTCTGGAAAACATATCCAAGCCACAGCCTGCCCAGACAAGGATTCTCCACAAAGGCCTCTGAGAACTGCAGGACACACAGTTGCCAGGGACCCCAAGAATTCTGGGTAGTAGTTGTTCTGCCCATGCAGTTCTCACCACAGAGGTTCCTGAGAACTGTTTGCCTCTGAGGATTCTGGGTATCTGGGTAGTGTAGTCCAGCATTCTGCCCACACAATCCTCAGTGTATGACCCACAGGAGCTGCAGGCCACAGGTTTCTTCTAAGAACTTGTAGTCTTGTAATAGAAAGATGTCTTTAACAGTCACAATTGAACATAATCGTAACTCCTTAGTATCAAAAACCCAAATAATACACAGATTTCTCCAGCTATTTCAAATAAATTTTAGAGTTAGATACAAACAAATCATGTTCAAACTAGAAACATCCATTGCATCTGATCAATATGTCCTAAGTTTTCATTTTCTTGTCACATACTTTTTGACAAAAGTAGTTAATTTATACTGCAGATCTCCAAGTCTGTGTTTTGCTTCTTTGTTTTGTTTTATCCCACAGAGCCTGAAATTGAGGCCAGGTCCTCACACATACTAGGCAAAACTCTTCCTGACCTATAATTCCAAACACAAGGTTCTTCTTGTAACAGACACAAGTACAATATTTACACTAAAGTAACTTTGAATTTTAACATGACTTCTCAATATTTTTCAAGTAAAAACTATAAGAAAAATTATTTACTAAAACATGAATAAAAGCAAGTAATGAGGTGCACATTAACCCTTTCCCTTGAGCCCCATGGAGACTCCAGGCACTGGGTCCTCCCTGCACTACCTTGAAGGGGCATCTGTGTCCTTGGATTTCTCCCCCAAAATACACCCAAGTCACACAAAATGCATTGACATGTCATGATGATGAGCAGCCAAAACCTCAGTAAGGAGTACTGTTGTAAAGTAAGTTCTGCTAAAACATCACCTGAGAAGGTAAGAACATGGCAGAACTTCTTTCCCAGCACACCAGGCAGTGCACAGGAAGCTGCTTCTCATGCTGTCCTCACAGGGTCCGCAGTCATCTTGAATCCACAGTGGAGTCTCCATGTAGGTGCAAAGGAGAAGGAAGCTCTGGTCCTCATCATAGAGATATTCCCTAGGTGTGCCCAGGCCATGATGTCTCCCTAGGTGGTTCCCAGGAGAAGGAAGCTCTACTCCTCACCTTAGACAGAGCCCCCAGGTGTCCCCAGTTTAGAACTTCCCAGGTGGGCCCTAGATGAAGGAAGCTTTCAAACGACACAGAACATGGACCCCCAAAAGCAGGTGGTCAGAGAAAGTTGTTCTGAGTGCCTCCTGCTGGCCACCATGGGCAGTACAGAGCTGCCTCTGCACTCCCTTGTGCTAGTCAGAGTGAAGCTCTGAAATTCATAGTTCTGATTATTCCAGGTCACAATTTTGAAAATTAAAAAGGAGTAAAGCCCACCATCCTATGTCTTGGTCAGAATGGATGGAGGTAGCAAGCAGCAAAGAACACGGCCCACAGACAAAATCCCATTGATTTCCAATATATCAGCAATCATGTAGGGAGGGGAAGCAGTAGAATTTGTAAAGTGGCATACGAAAATTTTTAAAGCATTAACATTTAAAATAGCAACCCCAAAATTGAAGTATTTGCATGTAAATCTTAAAGTACAACCATACTTTCAGAAATCTTTAAAAAGTAGAAAGAAATCAAATCAAATATAAATAAACGCAGACATATTCCTTGTTTAGGACTCAATATAGTTAAGATACAATTATCTCAAATCTGATCTGCAGATTTATTACATTCCCAGTGAAATTCCCAGAAAGCTGTTTCTAAACATAGACTAGACAGCACCAACTCCAAAAGAACACACTTCAAGAAGGAACGCATCTGGACACTAGAACCTGTCAAAATATCCATAGACTTTCATTTAAAATGTGAAACTGTAAAACTCTAGAAGACGCGCATGACCATGTTTCATGAGATCTTAAATACGGCCCCCAAACAAATCCAAGAAAGGAAAAAACTGATAATGTGGATGGTATTAAATCGATCTGTAAAAAATCATATTAAGGATATGAAAGACAAGTGACAGACTGGGTTAAACATTGAGAAAGTATATGTCTAAAAGAAACTTGTGTCCAAGTAAGACACTCAACAATAAGACAAACCAAAGGGTGAAGACCTGAACGGACAACTCACAGGAAAGGTACGAGATGGCAAAAAGCAAGAATGGCTCTTAGCGTCACCTGCATGCGGGAAGCACAAACTCACACCCTGATTGCACTGCACACCTCCCGAGCTCCAAGGTCTGTCCTTAAGCAGCACACGCCGCGGGGAGGATGAGCGGCCACAGGCACTCTCGGGCATTGCTGGTGGAGCACACAGCAGCTCACCACCTTCGAAACGCTGGCCATTTTCCCAGAAGTTAGACGTGGTGTCACCTGCCTCAAAAATGTATCTTTAGATGACAGCACGCTATCGCGTACAGTAGTTCTGTTCTCAAGGGCCCAATACCTTAAGGAATCAGGATGTGCTTCAGCAGGTGAGTGAACAGCAAAACTGCCATGCGACCACGCCATGGAGGCCCTGAGGTCTCTGAGCTCCCCCAGGCCTCTGCTTTGGTCCACACCTGGGCCGCCTGGCCTGCTCTTACCTTTGCACACCTCGCAGAGGGAAAGTGGGTTCTATATGGAAACACCTGTAGATGCAGCTCCTGCCTAAGGAAAGAGATTAAAAAGTTGTACATGCAGGTGATAAACTCAGGAAAATGCAGGCCCAACAACACAGGCCTGCATCTTTGCCCATAGGAGCCTCCTGGGGAAGGACAGACAGACATGGAGGCAACTCCAGGAGCTCCACAGACTCGCACCTAGGGGAGAACCTGGAGAACCTGGAGGAGGCTGCCTTTAGGGCCCCTGTCACCCACCTCTGATTAGCTTGGAGGACCATATGCTCCAGCTTCATACCCCCATCCCGACTTTTAATTTCAGCTCCTTCCACAGGTTGCAACTGTGTACTGAGCTTGGATTCTGTTAATAAGCTTGTTTGGTGTTGCAGAGAGCTGTGCTGTTGCCTAGTCCTGATGCATGACCCCGGAAATTCACTGTTCTAGTTATTCAACCTAAGTTCGCACATTTGACCTAAACAGAGCCCACCGTTCCACGCCTTGATCTGAAAGGATGGTGACATGGTTTGAATATTTGCCATCCATATTTCATGTCGCCAAAGTCCTGGAGCCCAGAAAGCCCAAGGCTGGACAAACCAACCACCCTGCACATCTCTTCCAGCTCCCTCACCATCCAGTTTGTAACAGCCAAGTTGTCTCTTTTAAACTCAGCAGGGATGGTCCCTTAGAAAGGCACAGAAGAGGATACTCCATTTGGTCATGGTATCTCACCTGTGCCCACTGGACCATTGGCCCTTTAAGAGAGAGAGTGTAGAACAGACTGGGGGCCACGCCCTCTTCTCAGGATGGCCTGAGACAAGGTCAGAAGGGTGGAGAGGAAGCGGGGTTGACTGTCAGAGTGGAGGCCTCTGCCCATGGGGTCTGAGCACAGGGGCCAAGGAAGGGCCTCCTGCCTCCAGTCACATGACATCTGGCCACTGCACAGGTACCCCTTTCTAGGAGGTCCAGTCACAGTTTTGGGTCAGCTCCAGGGACTTTAGTCCATTTTCCCCAAAATGGACATAATGAAGCTGGATGATGCAGTTCCAGAATTCTGGAACTTGCAGGACTGAGCCCACTGCCTGTCCAGCATAGGAAGCAAAATGACCTGGAGGTCTTCACCCAGTCCTTGCCTTTGACGGACCAGCTCCTCACAACTTGGTCCTACTATCTGTAGGAAAGGCCACAGGCTGAGGCTGGGATGGGGCCATGGCTCTGCATGTTTCTTGGGAGGGCTGAGCTGCCATACCTTGTAGCAGCCCAAGACATAGTAGTCACTTCTTCTGCCCTGACTCTGTGGAAGCCTTCTGGTGGGGGACACAGGGGCCTAGTCCTGCTGTGGCGGGCAGGCAGATGGCAGTTCCCCCAACTCCACACACCATGCTGAGCTCAGGGAACCTAGAAAATCAAGACCAGTGGCCCCGTCCTTCTCCAGGTTGAGGATTACCTGGGGCATGCCAGGCCATAGGTGAGCTGTGTGATGGCCTCCCAGAGGCTGGATTTTCAGACTCCTTGCAGGGTGTTGACACAGTCCTGGGTCAGCTGTGGGCTGGCTCCATGGACTCCTATCCAGGTCTGGAACTGAGCATAGGGAGGAGGGAAGGGCTCAGGATGCAGGTTTAGGTCTCTCTCCAAGGGAAGCAGCCTCTCAGCACAGCCTTGCTCTTCCTCCATTTGCTCCCCTGGGGAGCAGACCCCACCCCTGTCAGGATCTGAATGCCCCTGGAAGCTGCCATGGTCCTGCAGGGAAGGGGCTGTTCCTGCACCTGGGATGACACAGCCCAGAGCCAATCACAGCCCCAGCCTGCTCAGCCTCGGTCCTCAGCTGCCCCGGGTTCATGACACTCCTATCCACTGCCTTGGGGAAGAGGGGTACATCGCCAGGAGCCAAGTGCCCACTTTTGAGCTAAAGATTATATTTTTGGAAAAGTCTCAAAAACAGGGCTTCCTTTTGAGAGGGAAGAGCTTCTGTGCCATGAACTGGAGACAGTCTAAAGGGTTGTCCATATTCTCAGCTCAGGACCTCATGGGAATCAACTCCTTGTAAGATGTAAACCTGGAAAATCTAGTCCTGGCTCTGGAGAAAAAGCCAGGGTTTGAAGAAGAGCTGGATCAGAATGGGGATGCCCTGGTCTCCTGGACAGCGACCACTCCCTCCTTCCTTGTTCGCTCCTGGCTTCTCTCCTGATTTCCTCCTCTGCAGCCTCAGAGTTAAAAGCAAGACAGGAATGTGTGTGTGTACATGTACGCTTGTGCATGCACGTGTGTCATGGGCATGTGTCTGTCTGTGGTGGGGGGAGAGTTGTCTGCACATGTGTACACACACTTGTGTGTGTTTGTGGGATGCCAGTCAGGGAAAGATTGTACCCCCTTCCTCCAGGGGAATCTGAGATCCTCACCTTTCCTCTGTTAATAGAAATCATGCTCAGCAAGAGACCAAGCACCACTGGGAGGGCAGGAGAACTCAGGTTTATCTACGCCAGCAGGCCCAGAGGAGCTAGTGCTCTGAAGTTCTGGGCCCTGAGCTGAGGTTACGTGGGGTTTTTGACAGGAGATTTGACGTCATTTCTTAACCATTATGACATTGGTGGGTTTGAATTCTTGGCCTACATGACCAAGGACCATGGACAGGGAGTTTATGGTAAGTAGTTCACAATGAACACCTGCAAGTGTTATGAAGTGGCCTTTACCACAGGCAGCAGGACTCAAGTGACTTGAGTTTACCTCCCTAAGAGCTATATTTCTAAGAACTAAGCCTACTAAGTCATACTTCAGACAGCACTTCACTGACCTCGTTACATTTCTACAGAGTTCTAATCAAGTCTGGTTTTCCATCACACCATACTGTCAGGGCTTTGCACCACACTCTGGGTCTCAAGTATGTTCTGTGAGCATCTGCTCAGGTCCATAATGCAAAAGAAGGATCAGTGGAGGGTGAGGCTGCCTGCATAGCTTGGGTTATCCCTGGGGTGACCAGCAGCTGCACAAAGAAGGAGGAGGGAAGTATGCAGGGTTCAGAGTGGGCCAGATACAGACAATGGACCAGAGCATGGTTTACCCGTTCTGTGGGATGCAAGGCCATGGGAAACAGTGACAAAGACATCGTCCACCTGGCACAGGGGTTGGACAGTACCAGAATGCCAAGGAAAGGTGACAGGGTCCAGGTGCAGCCCTTGACAAAAATGCCCACAGGGACCCTTGAGTCACTTGGAGTACTGGTGGCTGGGAGGAAATCAAATACCCCATGAGGATGGCAGGAGCCACAGGCCAAAGTACTCATCCAGTAAGGTGGCAGGACCAGGAACACGGGTATCAGCAGAGGAGAGGTGGGCATCTAAGCAAGCCACCATCTCCATGGCTGTGAAGCACGGCACTGGCCCAGGCAGCAGTGCCAGTGAGGCTCCCAGGGAATCAGCAGTGAGGGGCAGCAGCACAGGTCTTCGTGGTGGTTGGTTGTCTGTTTTCTACAAGAGAGATGTGAAAAGGTTTTGAGGCAGGGTGCTAGGGAGAGCAGGAAGCAGGGTATTCTGTGGGCGGCTTGGGTGGGAGCAGGGGTGTGCATCTGGGTGGTGGCGGAAAAAGGCAGGGAAACCTCTGGCCTGCATTTCCCACAAACCCCATGGAAGGAGGGTGTCCAAGCCAAGTAGGCCAGCACAGTGTCTGGCATATCTTGCAGTGACACGATCACAGTTGTCTTTGCAGGAACATGGCACAGAAGAGACCCTCTTCCCTTGAGACAACACTGTTCCACCCTACCCAGGAGACACTCTGGGATTAGAAATTGGATAAAGAAAATCCACAAACCAGTTACACACCAGTGTGCCAGGTGGGGGAGGACTTTTCTTTTTACACATAGCATAAAAAGTGAACAGTCCCAACAGATCATGGACTAGATTCCCAGACCATTTCTTTTCCCATAACCCGAATGTGCTACCTGTTCACAGTGCAGTTGGGGAATCTGCTGAGCAAGCCCAGTGCTTGGTCTAGGAAGTTGGTATCAGAACCCTCCCTATAACCTCTGGAGGGAGAGGCTTTGGTAGAGCTTGTACTACAGAGTTGAATGTGTTTTGTTCAATGAAATAATCTGGTTGGTATGGGGTCAAGGCCAATCTTAGAATGGATGGTCTGAAACTACTCATAGGCTAGACTGCAACATGGTTTAACAGAGTGTATCAGTCCAGGGGGAGATCATTGGAAAGTCACTTTGGCTTTTCTTGACAGTCCAGGATGCCAGGCTATTGGCACCATGCATTAACCAGGAATCCTAGACACCTGACCCAGTAAACAACAGAGAGAACTTATTTTGCCACCCCCATGGAGGTCTAAGAGTCCCAGCATTTTAATGAACACTGCAAGTGCGTAACCAAGAATGTGAACTAACTTCTCAAAGATTATTAGAATTTTCTTTCCTCTATTTGTTTATTCTTTTTTTTTTTTTTTTTTTTTTTTTTTTTTTTGGTACAGGGATTGAACCCAAAGGTGCTTAACCACTGAGCAACATCTCGGCCTTTTTAAAATTTTTATTTTGAGACAGGTTCTCATTAGGTGCCTGACAGCCTCACTAAGTTGCTGAGGCAGGCTTCAAACCTGCAATCTTACTGCCTCAGCCTCCGGACACTGCACCACACCTGGCAGGAGAATCATCAAGATTATTTATGCACTAAAAATAAAGAAAGGTACTAGGGTAAGTAGCCCCACAGTAGTCCATACAATTGCTCTCTAGATGTTTAGCACGATTGCAACAAGAATGCTTGGTTATCTTTCTCCTGAGACACATGATAATTCTCTAATTCCCTTCTTTATATTCATATAAAAATTACTCTCAGGCAAATAAAGTCTTTTTTTGTCAAAATTTTACAAGGTTTCCTAAGGGCCAATGAATAAGAAATACTGAAGTCTGACTGTCACAGTACCTGCAGGATTGGTTACACGTGGCTGCCGCCATTTTGAGACAACAGCCAGGCCCTGTAGGACCCATGGCTGGACAGACTGAGCCCTGTCTCCAGGATCCCCAGCCTGACTGAACACTCCCTGCCTCTGGGGCCCTCACATAAACTGACTGCTCGCTGCCACCAGGACCCCCAGACTGACTGCACCCTATCACCAGGATCCCCAGACCGAATGATTGCACCCGCCTCCAGGATCCTGCAAACAGACCGACCACACCCCACCTCCAGGACCCCTGCCTGACCAACCGCACCCCGCCTCCAGGACCTTCAGCTGACCACACCCACACCCTGAGCTGCAGCTCCCCATTTGCCAACACATTTCAAAGCCAGAGTGGCCTTCTTGGATTATCCTGGAAGCTGTATCTCCTGTGTTTAGGTGGAGCAAATCCCATCCTGAGAGGCCTGCTGGAGACTGGAAGCTCATTGTCAGGTACCTCTCATGCATCAGGCTACTGAACATTGGGAGGTTTGAATACTATATGACTGTTATAGTATAGATTTTCATTCTTCTCCTTATTGAACAATTTTAAGTTTTTATTTCTTTACTTTTCTTGCTCTCTTTTCCTTTTGTTTACCTGTTCCCTCAGAGTCTTTCTCCCTTTTCTCATGCTATCAACTAACTTCTTTTGATTACACTTTCACTCTTTCTACAATCTAGAACTTCTATATATTCTTTTCTTATCCCATTAACAGCTACATCCTACACCCCTCTGCATCCTCTTTGTCCTCCATTAGAAACTGCAGACCTTATTGCAAATCTGTTTGTTATACTGAAGATAGTAATAGAATTTATTCTGTTTATTATGACAATACTGCTAATGTCCTTATAGAGGCTATTTGATCTAGGATTGCATACTGTCTGAACTGGGCACTGCTAATATTGAACTCCTCCTTAAAGAAAGAATTTTGGAAACCTATAGGGTCACTATAAGCCTATAGGGGGAAAACTGCAATACCACAGATCCACATTGCTAGAGGGGAAGATACATAAACAACATGAAAAAACAAGAGAAGAAAATGATCCCCCCAAAATTTAGATTCTATATTAATAGAATTCAGTGACAGTATGGTAGAAGAAATGTCAGAAAAGGACTTCAGATTACATATGATTAAGATGATTTGTGAAGCAAAGGATAAGACAGCAGTTGAAAGAAAAACTGCAGGAAGCAAAAGATCATTTCAACAAAGAGATAGAGATTCAAAAAAAACAAAAAAACAAAAAAAAAAAAACGGAAATGAAGGAAACAATAAACCAAAGAAAAAACTGAATTGAAAGCATCACCAAAAGACTAGACCACTTGGAAGACAGAACCTCACACAATGAAGAAAAAATATTTAATCTTGAAAAAAGTTGCCCGAACAGAGAAGATGGTAAGAAATCATGAACAGAATCTCCAAGAACTATGGAACATCATGAAAAAAACAAATTTAAGAATTATCAGGATTGAGGAAGGCACAGAAATACAAACCAAAGGAATGAACAAACTATTCAATGAAATAATATCAGAAAGTTTCCCAAGCCGGAAGAATGAAATGGAAAATCAAATACAAGATGCTTACAGAACACCAAATGCACAAAATCACAACAGATCCACACCAAGGCATATTACAAGGAAAATGCCTAACATTCAAAATAAAGACAGGATTTTGAAGGCCACCTGAAAAAAGCATCAGATTACATATAGGGGGAAACTAATATGGATATCAGCAGATTTCTCAGCCCAGACTCTAAAATCTAGAAGGGCCTGGAACAACATATTTCAAGCTCTTAAAGAACATGGTTGCCAACCAAGAATCCTATACCCAGCAAAACTAACCTTCAGATTTGAAAATGAAATAAAATCCTTCCATGATAAACAAAAGTTAAAAGAATTTACAAGTAGAAAGCCTGTACTACAGAACATTCTCAGAAAAATATTTCATGAGGAGGAAATGAAAAACAACAATGTAGGTCAGCAAAGGGAAGAACTACCTTAAAGAAAAATCCATGCAAAGGAGAAACGAAGCCAAGTTAAAAACCAAAAATAAGACCAAGTGACTGGGAATACAAATCATATCTCAATAATAACCCTGGACATTAATGGCCTAAACTTATCAATCAAAAGACAAAGACTGGCAGAATGGATTAAAAAGAATGACCCAACAATATGCTGCCTGCAAGAGACTCATCTCATAGAAAAAGACATCCACAGACTAAAGGTGAAAGGATGGGAAAAAACCTACCATGTACACGGACTCAGTAAAAAAGCAGGGGTTTCCATCCTTATTTCAGATAAAGTGGACTTCAAGCCAAAGTTAGTCAGAAGGGATAAAGAAGGACATTTCATATTGCTTAAGGAACCATAAATCAGGAAGACATAATGAGCGTAAATATTTATACCCCCAAACAATGGTACATCCATGTACATCAAACAAATCCTTCTCAATTCCAGGAATCAAATAGACCACAACACAATAATTCTGGGTGACTTTAACATACCGCTATCACCACTAGATAGATCTTCCAAACAAAAACTAAACAAAGAAACCATAGACCTCAACAACACAATCAATAACATAGACTTAACAGACATATATAGAATATTCCATCCATCAATGAGCGGATTCACTTTCTTCTCAGCAGCACATGGAACCTTCTCGAAAATAGACCATAGATTATGCCACAAAGCAGCCCCTTAGTAAGTGAAAAAAAAAGAGATACTGCCTTGTGTTCTATCAGATCATAATGGACTGAGAGTAGAAATCAATGACAAAATAAAAAAGAGAAATTACTCCAACACATGGAGACTAAATAATATGCTATTGAATGAAACATGGATAACAGAAAACATCAGGGAGGAGATAAAAAATTCTTCGAGGTCAATGAGAACGATGATACAACATATCAAAATCTCTGGGACACTATGAAAACTGTACTAAGAGGAAAATTCATTGCATGGAGCACATTCCAGAAAAGAATGAAAAGTCAACAATTAAATGACCTAACATTACAGCTTAAAGCCCTAGAAAAAGAAGAACAGAACAACAGCAAAAGTAGTAGAAGACAGGAAATAATTAAAATCAGAGCTGAAATCAATGAAATTGAAACAAAAGAAACAATACAAAAAATTGACAAAATAAATAGTTGGTTCTTTGAGAAAGTAAACAAAATAGACAAACCTTAGCCACACTAACAAAGAGGAGAGAGAAAACTCAAATTACTAAAATTCTT
This sequence comes from Sciurus vulgaris, assembly GCF_902686455.1. Lineage (NCBI taxonomy): Eukaryota > Metazoa > Chordata > Mammalia > Rodentia > Sciuridae > Sciurus > Sciurus vulgaris. The sequence goes on from NC_136464.1 coordinate 110,037, forward strand.
GATGAAAAAGGAAATATCATGACAGACACCACTGAGATACATAACATAAACAGAAGCCACTTTGAAAATCTATATTTCCTCAGAAAACTTGAAATGGAACCACCATTTGACCCAGCTATCCCACTCCTCGGTTTATACCCAAAGGACTTAAAATCAGCATACTACAGGATGCAGCCACATCAGTGTTCATAGCAGATCAATTCACAGGAACTAGATTGTGGAACCAACCTAGATGCCCTTCAATTGACAAATGGGTAAAGAAACTGTGGTGTATATACACAATGGAATATTACTCAGCCATAAAAAAGAATAAAATTATGGCATTTGCTGGTAAATGGATGAAGTTGGAAAATATCATGCTAAGTGAAATAAGCCAAGTCCAAAAAATCAAAGGCTCAATGTTTTCTCTGATAAGTGCATGACAGTATATGATGAGGGGTGGCGGGGGAAAGACAAGAATGAAGGAACTTTGGATGGTGTAGAGGAAAAAGGGGTGGGAGAGGTGGGGCTGAAAAACAGTAGAATGAAACAGACAGTATTACCCTGTATATATGTATGATTACATGAATGGCATGAATATACATTGTGTACAACCATAGAAATGAAAAGCTGTACCCCATTTGTGTACAATGAATCAAAATGTGTCTGTAAAATAAAAAAAATATTTTCATAAAAATTTTTTAAAAAATACTGAAGTCCAATGAATAACTTGAACAAGGAACCCTTGTATGAGGGATGGTTTCAAATGGAATTACTTCTGAATTTTGTCCAAGTAGAGGTACATATTTTTTTCCAAACAGCATACAGTTGTGAGGGAAAACAGTTATTCTCATATGTATGGTAATTTCTTTGGGATTGTCTTAGCCATGAGTGGCATAAAATGCTGGAATCCTGCTGCTGGCTCCACTGAGCTCCCTTGAATTTGCACTGCACTAGAAGCCACAGCCCCACATAAACCGTAGTACACAGTTGTAATCCCAGCAACTTGGGTAGCTGAGGCAGGAGGATAGCAAGTTCAAAGCCAGTCTTGGCAACTTAGTGAGACCCTGTCACAGGGCTTGGAAAGATCCAACTCCCCCATGCTAGTAGGGACTCTCCTCTTCTTGGAAATATCAGGAAATTAGGAGATGCAGGCAAGAGGGCGAGCAGGACTGCAGGAGAGACTGGTGGGTTCTGAGGAGGTAGGAGGAGGGAAGGAGAGGGTAAGCTGCCAGGACGCCCTTGTACATACTGAGAAGAGTCTTCGGTAGTTGCTCAAGGACTAAGGTGAAGAAGGTGGGGTGGTAGAAGGAGCAGACCAGCCAGGGCTGCAATAGTGACCTGGAGATGTTAGGGAGGATCCTCCAAAATCAGCATATAACCTTTCTTAGGCTGGCCTCACAGACACACCTGAGCCTCAGTCCTGCCCGGAGTTGGGAATCCTAGCAGACCTCAGCTAGGTCTGTCAAAAACACCACCAGGAACAGGAAGCTAAGTGACTTACTTTCATCTGGAAGCATTTATCAGGGTGCACGATTTTGCAACACCTGCCAAACACATTCCATAGCCAGGTGACTTCAGCACTGACTCACTCACATTTCCGGAGGCTGGAGTGACACCAATGTGGCCAGGGCTGGTGCCCTCAGAGGCCTCTCTCTGAGCTTGCAGGTGGCTTTCTCCCTGTGTCCTTAGTGATACTTCTGGAAGTCTGTATCCTGACTTCCTCAGCTGTGAGGACACTGCTCACATCTGATTAGGGCCACAAGATGGCCTCATTTAACTTAATAATCCCTGCAAAGACCTTGTGTCCAAATATGGTCACATTCTGAGCTACTGAGTTAGGACTTCAAAATAAGGACTGTGAGGGGCTAGGAGTCAGCCTGTCACACAGACTGGGATCATTCCTCTCCAAACATCAGGCCACTGTGAGAAGTTAAATGATACAAGCCCTGTGAAAAACTGCTTAATCAATATCAATTTAGTCAGGCCATTTTGATCTATATCAATCTTTTGAGGACAGTTCAATCAATACCAATTCAATAAGGCCAATTCAATCTATACCAATCTGGTAAGGCCACTTTAACCAATACCAGTTAAGTAAGGTCATTTTAATCTATACCATCCTGTGAAGACTTTTTAATCAACACCAATCCTATGAGAAAGTCCCATTGACATTAGTCCTTTCATCCAAGCAAAGCAGGGAGGCCTTTGACCCCGTACCTGTTGGTTGAAATCTTCTGCTCCTTCTCAGGATAACTCCAACGTATGTTTAATTACTATGTGACAATTAGCAAAAAAATAAAAAATAAAAAATAAATAAATAAATAAAAATAAAACTTTTATAAATTAAATGAAAAACATTTAAGACATTAAGACAGACTTAAGGAGAGAAAATTCTTCCCTAGGAGAGGAAAGAAAATCCCAAATAGCGGTAGTGTCCTTGACTGATTCTACCCTCTGAAAACTTGGAGTAGAGTAACCTGCCTCCTACACCGCAGCAGCTGGACAGATGGTCCCTATAGGAAGGAGCCAGGTCTGGACCGCACCCTGGCTGGCTCATGGGTGGTAGAGGGTGCTGGACTGACCAGGCCTGGCTATGACGCCTCCTCTCTCAGTTTTGTTTCCCTGGTCCAAAGGGTGGGCTGGCTGGGGCTCCTTTCACCGGGAGCACTCAGGAACCTCACTTCCTTATGCAATGGTGGTACTTTGCAAACAGCATGTCTCTCTGACTTGCTGCAGTCCACAAAGAAATAATTCTCCTCTCTCTCCCCATTCCTCCTACTTAACTCGTTCCACCTTCTCTTCTTCCTCTTTCCCTCCTTTCCCATGACCTTTCCCCTTCTTTCCTCCTCTTCCTTATCCCTGCCTCCTCCTCTCCCTCCACACACTCCTTTTCTCTTACAGGTGAAATAAGAGAACAAATCCATTTTGCTGGGGTTCTGTGACTAGGACACCAGACATCACCTGGGATTGCTTCTGACCTCTGGTAACTTCTTACAGGAGATGTACCAGGCACACCTACAAAACTGGCATTGAAAGAGCATTTGCTGTCAGTGCTCAGCTCTGCAGGAGAATCAGAATGGTGCTTTGCCTCTAGGAAAAGCAATGCCTTCCAGCAACTTCTTCAGGTTCTGCTCCCAAGCTCTGAGGCTGGCTGGTGTCGCTACACTCATGCTCTCAAGGAACTAGGGTGCCCATCCCTGCTGTTGAGAGGCTGGTGTCCTTGTGCCACTTAACTGCAGTATCCTTAGCACAGAGGACCTGTTGCTGCTGGCTGAGAACTTGACATGGCCTTGAGCCCACAGGTCCTGGGTACCCAGCACACCATTCCCCTGCATCTTCCCTGTTCCACCCTCTGACAGGCAGCCTCTACACTGAGGATGGCATGGGGCTGGCAACATGCAGCACACTCTACAGGGCTGTCCTCCTGTCCTCCACATCCCTTCCACCCACCCTCATGAAGAAAAGTGGCTGCAAGTGGACCATTGTTGGTTCCATGTACTGCTACATGGCCTTCTCCCTGGGAAAACTTCATGCCAGCTGGTACCAGCCCTTCAAGCCCACCCACCTCCTGCATTTGAAGGACCCACGTTGGCACCTTCACTGCTGTCATCTGTACTTCGTTCCCTTCAGTTTCTGCAGGAGGGCTGATTGGCAGCCTCCTCCCCACTTTCCCACCAGGATATCCATGCCTTCCCTGCTGGATCCCTCTCTCCTTCTGACTCCCAGTGCTAAACTCTTCCTGGGATCTGTCCATGGCTTGAGTGAAAATAATGTACTCTCATGGCTCCAGTAATGGCATAGAGAACCTAAAACATTCGAGGAGGGTGAGTCTTAGGGAGGTGTGGCCAGGATGTGACTGATGACCAGAAACTGTTCCCTTACCCCTGTCAAGGGATGCAGGTGCCATGAGCTTGTCTCTCTTGCAAGTACACCCTGATTCCTAACTCCATATTGTTGGGGTTGGGGGCTGCCCCCCCATGGTCTGCGCATTGCACCTACCTCACAGTTGTGGGAAACACACAAGCACAGGAAGTGGGCAAGGTTGGCAGGGATTGGTGAACCAGTACTTTGGCATCCTCTTTCTCATACTCCAGTCATCTGGTGTGTGGGGCAACTTGATCTCTCTCAGGAGGGCTGACGGCACACACGCACTTGTGATCATTCCCAAGGGGAGGCTTTCAGCCTGCCAGAGCTTCAGAGTCAGGGGACCCTGCTACTCCAAGGATAGTTCCCCCTCCAGGGGAACATGGGCACATGGAGTCATGCTTGCATTTGAGGCTAAGAACAGGTTTGCTTGAGTGTTTCCTTATGGAATTAGCCCACTGAGCAGCTTTTCAAAGTTCTGTGCTCAACCCCTTGCTATTACAAGGGGAGCACTCGCGGCGGGCCTCCTTCACCTGCCTTATGTGACCTTGCCCTGCCGTGATGTGAACAGGCGCACACTGCACACCAGAATTGATGGTCTAAGTCTGGCCAGAGGAGATTGGTCCTTCAGTTCTCAGAGCCCTGCCCCAGGTGAAAGGCTCTGATCTGCTGCTGCTGTCAGGGTTGGTTCTCTCCTGCAGCCAGGCCCAGCGTCTTGCTCTCCCAGGTGGAGCCCGCCTTTGGGAAGTTCTGTGGCCACACTCTTCTGTTCCTTCACTGGCGTCATCACCAGCTGCATGCATCCCCAGAGGGAAACCACAGCGTCTCAAGTGCTGCTGTTGCTCCTTCTTACTGTTCCACAGCAGTGAGGGCTGTCTGTGCAGCTGGGTAAGTGGAGAAGCAGGGCTCACTGGACATTCAGGCCCAGGGCACATGCATCCTCAAGACCTGGCAGGGTTTCTGTGCTGCCTTGTGCCCTCAGCTGCTGCTCCCTTCTATTCCCTGTGCCGCAGTCTTGCCAGTCCAGATACTACTGCAGGGCTGATGTTATAAGAGTTTGATCATGATCATCAAACACTGAATATGTCATTTCAGGAGAGTAGCATAACAAGTAGCCGGGCCCCATTCCATGTCTGTGCTTCTCTGGGTCTTGGAAGAAAGCTGATTTGATTCTCTACCTCCCAGATGAGGGGTCTTGAGATCAAGTCTGCAGATGGTGTGCCTAAGGGTGAGCGTGCCCTGGGATTCTTGTCGAACACAGCCAGGCCTTTCCATGTCCTGCCTCGGAGGCCCCACCACCCTGCCCCGCTGCTTATGTTCAGCACCCACATCCTATCACCAGTGCTCTCACGGGCTGTGTGCTCCTGACTCGACAGAGGCCACCCCAAAGGAGCACCTCAAGTCCTGCAGGGCCAGCAACTGCCTGCTGGCCATAGCACCCAATGGCACCCACTACTTCTCCCAGGAGCTGATCTACGTGCTGCTGGGCATCTGCACAGGTATGTGCCCCAGAGCAGAGTCCCAGGAAAAGCTAATGCCAGCCTCTTCCTGGGCTGAAGAGAATCATCCCTAGCTCCTAAGTCCTGCCCTGTGTGGACTTGAGTGGTCCTCAGGGACTTTTCTTAGGAAAAATGACATCCAAATCTCTTCACATCTCCAGAGTCCCATGAAGTAGCCATCAACCACATGTGGTTATTTGCATTCTAACTAATTAAAACCAAAAGTCTAAGTCTCCCCAGCCACACTTCACAAGCTCAATGTCCATACAGGACTAGCAGCTACCGTAACAGAGAGAGAGAGTCCACTAGCCAGATACAAATATATACCCAAAGTCACATCCCAATTCCCACATCCTTCAGCCACACCCACTATCTCAGTTACCACTCAGTTAATCCCTATCAGGGGATTAAATCACTGATTGGGTTAGGACTCTTACAACCCAATCATTTCTCCTCTGAACCTTCTTGCATTGTCTAACACATGTGCTTCTGGGGGACAGCTCACATCCAAACCGTAACAGTTTCCAAACATGCCAAAACTGTCTCATCTCTCCAGGTGGGTCCTAAGGAGAAGGAGACTGGTACTGCAAAGAAGACCTCCAGGTGTCCCCAAGCCACAATATCTCCCTGGGTGAGTTCTGAGTATAAAACTCACCATGGACAAAGGCCATCTGCCCACAGAAGGCAGGCACTTCTTGGGGGGTCAAAGACACTGGCTCTGAGCACCCCCTGCTAAGCTCTAAAATTCATTGTTCTGATTATTCCATGACATGATTTGGAAATCAAACCGAGTCCACTATCACATGCTTTGGTAGGAATAGATGGAGATAATAAGAAACAAAGTACATACCAACAGAAAAGTCCACTGATTTCCTATATATCAGCAATAACATATTGGAAACAGCAGAATTTGAAAACTGGAATAAAAAATTTTTAAAAAGCATTTCCATTTAAAATATCATCACCCCCAAATTGAAGTCCTTAATCATAAACCTTTAAGTACAGCCAGGTATGAGCCTGTAATCTCAGACACTTAGGAGGCTGAGACAAGAGTATCCTAAGTTTGAGGTCTGCCTAGGAAGCTTAGCAAGACCCTGTCTAAAAATGAAAAATAAAAAAGGGCTGGGATGAAATTATCTCAAACTTGCTCTGCCAAATTCCAGATTTCTAAACCTAGAATCAATGACACTGACTGCAGAAGGACAAACTTGAGGCACGCACACATCTGGACACCAACACCTGTCAGGGAGTCAAGCAGGGAAGAAAACACAATGCTGGTGAGGAAGTAGGCAGGTGGGGAAAACGGAGAACCCAAGCACACCCACCACGTGTGCTCAACTGATCTGGCCAAAAGTGAAAGGCCTTGGATGATGAGAGCATCGCTACACAGATAGTGTCAGAACAGCTGGAGATCGTGCAGGAGAAACGGACACAAGCACACTTTATGAGGTTCACAAAACATCCAAAATAGCCCAGAGATTCACATTTAAAAGGCAAAACTGTACAAGCTGTAGAAGAAAACATGACATGTTTCACGATGTTTTTAAATAAGTTCCTAAACAAATCCATGAAAGAACAAATGGATACTGTAGATTTAATTAAAGTTTTAAATGTTTACTCTTAAAAACTCACTCTCAGGAAACAAAACAATCAGCTACAAACCAGGAAAACACATCTCAAACAGAACTGTATCTTAAATATAGTAGAAACTCAACAATAAGAAAATGGTCCAATCAAAACCGGGTAAAGATCTAAAAAGATATCTCGCCAAAGAAAATATACAGACAATCAAGAAACATAAAAATGCTCTTGGTATCAATCTTCACAAGGAAAAAATAAGTTGTGGTAGCACTGCTCTTATATCAAAAGGATAAAAAATGTTTAATGCAATATCACCTAGAGGCTGTGGAACAACAGGAACATTAACTCATTGTTGGGGGATGGCATATCAGTTTACTACTTTAAAAAAGTTTGACAGGTTTTTTCCCAAGTTTAAACATGATCTCACCATATGATCCAAGAAGATACTAAGAATTTAGACCTTGAAAACATGTCTAAACAACAGCATGCCATGACATACAGCAGTTCTATTTACAATGGTCAAATATCTTAAGAAATCAAGATGACCTTCAACAGGTGAATAAATAAGAGAACTGCATTACAACCAAGCTCTAGTCCACACCTGAGCCTCCTGGCTGGGCCATGCCTGGCGCACAGCGAGGGTCCTGCATGGAACCACCTGTAGATATAGATGGTAAACTCAGGAGAACACAGAGGCAAAAGCCTCTTGACCCTCCTGGCCTCCCTAGAAGGATAGCCAGACCTGAGGCAATTTCAGTAGCCCCACAGGGTTATACCTGCCAGGGAGAAACTGGATGGTGATTCCTATGACCCACCACTCATTAGCAGGGAGGACCTCACACTATATCTTCTTTCCCCAAAGCAACTCTTTATCTCTTTCCACAGGCAGCAACTCTATCCTGAGTCTGGATGTTGTTAGTTTGTTCATTGTTGCTGAGAGAACTATGCCACTGTCTATAACCTCTGAAATTCAGTGTTCTGATTATTCCACGCCATGATTTTGGACATTCAAACCGCAACAGAGCCCACCATGCCATGCCTTAATCTAAACCAAGTTGTGGTTTGAATGGTTGTCTTTCAGAATTCATGTGTTGGAAGCCTACTCCCCAAAGTCATATGATGAAGATATTTGGAAGGGGGCCTTTGAGAAGTGACTGAGCCTGAAAAATACATTCATGAATTAAGAAATCAGTGTGTCAACCAGGGAGTGGCCCTACTCTTAAAGCAAGTGCTCTTCAGTACACTTGGCCTCACCATGGCCAACAATGCCTCAGGACTCTGTACAGAGGACTCACCAGCAAGAAGGCCCTCACAGATACAGCCCCTCAACCTTGGACTTCCTGGCCTCCAGAACAGTCAAATACATTTATTTTCTTTATGGATTATTCAGTCTAGGTATTCGATTTTATCAACAGAGAACAGATGGAGACAGATGGAGATAAAAGGAAGCAAAGTAGATGGCCAATAGACATAAGTCAATAGATGTCAACAATATGAAAATAATTAGAATTTGAAATTTAAAAATACTATTTACAATAGCACTTCCAAAACTAAAGTACTGAAGTATAAGTTTATTAAAATACATACAAATGTGTGTTCAGAAAACCCTGAAACATGGTTTCAAGAGATCACAAGAAATATAAATAAATGTAGAGATTGCAGGAGCAGTACGATCATTATTGTTAGGCTGAGAATTCTTTCTAACTTGATTGATAGATTCAGTAAAATCTCAATCAAATTCCTACTTAAGTCACTAACAAAAAAACATAATAAACTCCTAACCTAGATAAGATGAAAAGTTAAAGGACCTAGACGCTGCTTCTGAGCACTTATAAAGCTATAGTAAGAGAGTATGATACTGGAGGAGGAATACTTCAACAGACAAACATAACAGAGTCCAAAATAGACCTACATGAATATTGTCAACTTATCTTGTCAAAGGGACAAAGGCAATTCAATAGAGAAAAGCTTGTTGCAAAAATGGCTACAGAACAACTATGAGAAAAATGAATGATTAGAATTCATATGGAAAAAATGAACATATGCACAAACTTTATGGCTTACCCCAAAAGTCACTCAAGATAGACCATAAACTTAAGTTTCCAAGTACAAAACATCTGCATAGCCTTCTACCTGGATTTAGACACAGAAACACACATAGGGAAATGCTCTGGGGAGACTGGAGCTCTACTGCCACAAAGAGAGGAGCCACAGAAGCGGAAGCGAGGCCTGGAACAGACTCTTCCCAGGAGTGCAGTCCTGCTGACACTGTCCTTCCAGAACTCGGGACTTCAGAGCTGTGAGACAATGAATCTCTGATTCTAAGCTACCCAGTTTGTGGTACTTTGTTAGGGCAAACCTGGGAGAATACAGGCATGCTCTGCTCTATGCCCCTCTCTCCAGGCCAAAGCTGCTCTCCAAATGTACCCCACATGGGTGGAACCAGGATTCCTCACAGGTCACAGCCTGTGCTGTGTGGTCATTTCCCTCCCTGAGAGCTGTAGTCTCAGCTTTCAACCTCCTAGGACCAGTGTGAGAGTGAGGATAATGGGCAAGACTCTGGCCTCCTGAGAGCTGGTCTCTGAGCCTCTACCCTGCTGTTCCTGGAGCTTAAAACGTCCAGGGCTGGACAAAACCCACCCTTCGCATTTCCTCCAACCCCACCTCCCAGTCATGCACAGTTTGAAACAGCGCAGGTATCCTTTTTCATTTCAGTAGGGATGGTCCCTTAGGAAGGCACAGAAAGAGGGTGCTTCAGCTAGTCATGGCATCTCACCTGTGTCCACTGAGTCCAGGATGGTCCTTTAAGGAAATGAGGGTAGAACACACTGGGGGTCTACATCCCTCTCCTCAGAGCTATAAAGCTATAAATGGTTTGTGTGAGTAGGTTATCAGGATTTTGAGGGTGGAGGTCCCTCTCCACAAAGGCTGAGCACAAGGAATGAGAAGGGGCCCAATCCTCAGTCCAGGTCTTCACAGGAGGTCCAGTCCCGTCAACTTCAGTTACTTGAGCCATTTTCCCCACAATGAACATGGTGTAGCTGGTAAAGTCAAGATTCTGAGACTTTCAGAACTGAGCCCAAGGCATGCCTGGAATAGGAGGGGATGACCTGGAAGTCCTCATGCAGTCCATGCCTCCGACTGTGACCAGCTCTCTCACAGGCACCTCCTTGCAGGTATCCAGGTCCTACTAAGCCACAGAAAAGGCCACAGACCAAGGCAGGGAGGATCCAGGACTCTGTGTGTTTCCTGGGAAGGCTAATGGGTGCCCACCACCCCAATAACAGCCTAGGGCACGGCTGCCACTGCAGCTTCCCTCTGGGTCTGGATGAGATGTACAAGGACCCAGTTGCACAATTCCAAGTTTCCTGCTGGAAGCACATCCTGAGCTCAGGGCCTCTGGAAGGCCACTGCCATGCCCTCCTCCTCCTATTCCAGAATGGCATCAGATATCCTGGTGAACTTTCTGAGTGACTCACACAGCAGAAAGCTGTATTCTGTGATGTAGAACAGGTACAAATGATTATTCTAGAAGTCAGTCAGATCAGGAGCCTTTCTCAGGTGGTGTCAGCTCTGCATACTCCACCTTTATGTTTAGCCTCTTCAGTCTACTGCAGTTATCCTCTGAGCCAGGGACACTGTGAACTCTTCATCACTAAAACATACTGGCCTAAAGAATATATGTAATAATAGTCAAGACTGCTTCAATCTAGTGGTAACTCCCTGAAATATATGAAGCCACACAGGAATACAACTAATGAGAACGTGTATCAGAGGCCACTTCAGTGGACAAGGACCCACTGAGAACTGCAGAACTGACAGATGGTAACTTGATACAAATGCCTGCTCTAAGAGGCTTGACCAAAAATCTAGCATGGGTCCAGCAGCATACAACTGCATTCCCAGCAACACCTCACCTGCACTACTTCTATTAAAATGCTGTCCTGAGGAAAACTCACTGCTTCCAGCAAAACTTACTCTATCCAAACCGAAACCTGGTGATAGGCCCCTGACCTTCCTGTCTTGAAGCATTTACCAAAAAGAGTTTAAAATGGAAAATATGCATCTCTTGCTATTCAAAGGGCCTCTCTCAGAACCTGAGAGCAAAACCTAAGTAACATAATCATCAAACAGGAAAAGGCCCATCTCAGCCACTGAAGAAAGAAAGAATCCTTGTCCAGTGTGTGGACAAATGCCACACACACTGCTAATCTAATCACGTGTATACTGACCAAACCTTTGTCCTTTTCCATTTCACTGAATCTCTAGATAAAATTTCCCCTTCCCCATTATCTCTTTAAAAAGTGCAAATCATCTCTGCATAAATAATAATAGAGCTCAGGTCTCTCCTTTACTGTCAGTAGCTACTACATAAAATCTGTTTACACCCCTTTAAGTGATGCCTGGATATATTTATCATCGCCATCACCAGAAGCATTCAGAAGGCAGGAAAAAGAGTAAAAAAAAAAATTCTCTAAGACTCTAACCACTGCACCTAACTACACCAAGCACTGCCGCAGCTGAGACCAGGCACAACCGAGGCGTGAACATGATCACAGGTGACCAAGTAGCCACGTACTTCAAACCGCCCACTTAGGAAGTCACCCAAGGGCTAAGCTGTAAGACGGAACACAAACACTGCAGAAGCCCGAGGGAAAGGTGGTCTTTGAGATTAAGTGTTCCTGGGTTAGGATCATGACTTCTGAGAAAGGCTGGACACCAGCACAGGTAGTCCACTGTCGAGGCCAACAGAGCCGAGGCTCAGGAGGGAATGCTCCAGCTGCCTCTGGGCCTGGGGCCTTCTAGATAATTCAGCCCCTCCTGCCCGCCGAGGCCTCGCTGCCAGGCTTCTGCAGCTGCAGAGGTTATGGGTTAGTGGTGGCCCGTTCCCTCAGGGATGGCTCTTCCCCCAACCTTCTGGGGAAAACTTGGAAGCTTCTTTGTACTTGCTTCTCTCCACATCAGGTCACCGTCCTTTGGCGGCCTTGCCTAGGCAGGCTGCACGGTGGTGACAGGAGAAGAACTGGTGCTCTCAACTGCAGAACCTCAGGGCGGAGGAGTAGACTTCAGGCCTGCGCAGTGAGAGCCGCCTCAACTGGCCTGGAAGACCGCACACTCCCCGCCCTTCTAAACAGGATCTGCATTTGTGGGCTGAGGCTTCGGACATGCGCAGAAACTGCTAGGCGCGGCGCCAAACACCGACCCCCCCCCCCCTTCCAACTGGCGCGGAGGGCACTGCGCAGGCGCGCCTCCCCGCGGTTTGGTCCAATCAGCCCTCGAGGAGGCAGCGCGCGTGCCGAGGACTAGAACGGACATGGCGGCCAGGCCACGATCCGCAACTGCGGAGCCCGAGGGAGCCGCGGACCCGGCCCAGGGAGCTGAGGGAGCCGGAGGTAGTGGGAGGTTTAGGGCTTGGGCTGCAGGGCCCGCTGGGGCAGTGTCTGGGCGGGCGCGGGAGGGGTCAGCGTGGTCCGCGCTGACTGAGGGGACCTCGAGGTTTCCTCGCGAACGGTTCCGGGCGGGTGATGGCGGGCCGGTCCGCGCCCTGTGCTGCGGCCGGCTCGGGGGCTGCACCCCACGGCGTGCGCCGGAGAGGCAGAGGACGCGCCCCGGTGTCCCTGAGAATCCCCCGCCTCGCCTTGGCGTCGCCCACGCGGCGTCTCGCGTCTCGGAGGGGCGCCAGGGAGTCGGGGCGGCAGCGGAGCCTGAACCCAGTCGCGCCTCCGGCCTGGCGGGCCGAGGGTGCAGTGCGCAGCCGCCAAACGAAGGCGCCGCGCCGGGGTGTGGTCCCCGGGACGTGCCGACCCTCTCCCCAGGCACCTTCCGACTCCTCAGGGACCTCCTGATCCCACCTCCCAAACCCTGGGCTCCTCTCGACCCTGCCCGGCCGGCCCTCCAGACCCCTGGCGCCTGATGACCCTGGACACCCTGGGACTCCCAGGCACCTGCAGATCCCGGAGCCTGCCCACCCGCCCCGCCCCTGCTGACTGCATGCGGGAGACTGCAGCTCTCTCCACCCAAGAAAGCCCCGTGTGCACGTGTTAGCGGGGAGTGGCGCGGGCCCGAGGCGCTCTCCACCCAAGAAAGCCACGTGTGCACGTGTTAGCGGGGAGGGGCGCGGCCCCCGAGGCGCTCTCCACCCAAGAAAGCCACGTGTGCACGTGTTAGCGGGGAGGGGCGCGGCCCCGAGGCGCTCTCCACCCAAGAAAGCCACGTGTGCACGTGTTAGCGGGGAGGGGCGCGGCCCCCGAGGCGCTCTCCACCCAAGAAAGCCACGTGTGCACGTGTTAGCGGGGAGGGGCGCGGCCCCCGAGGCGCTCTCCACCCAAGAAGGCCGCGTGTGCACGTGTTAGAGGGGAGGGGCGCGGCCCCCGAGGCGCTCTCCACCCAAGAAGGCCGCGTGTGCACGTGTTAGCGGGGAGGGGCGCGGCCCCCGAGGCGCTCTCCACCCAAGAAGGCCGCGTGTGCACGTGTTAGTGGGGAGGGGCGCGGCCCCCGAGGCGCTCTCCACCCAAGAAGGCCGCGTGTGCACGTGTTAGCGGGGAGGGGCGCGGCCCCCGAGGCGCTCTCCACCCAAGAAAGCCAGGTGTGCACGTGTTAGCGGGGAGGGGTGCGGCCCCCGAGGCGCTCTCCACCCAAGAAGGCCGCGTGTGCACGTGTTAGCGGGGAGGGGCGCGGCCCCCGAGGCGCTCTCCACCCAAGAAGGCCGCGTGTGCACGTGTTAGCGGGGAGGGGCGCGGCCCCCGAGGCGCTCTCCACCCAAGAAAGCCAGGTGTGCACGTGTTAGCGGGGAGGGGCGCGGCCCCCGAGGCGCTCTCCACCCAAGAAGGCCGCGTGTGCACGTGTTAGCGGGGAGGGGCGCGGCCCCCGAGGCGCTCTCCACCCAAGAAAGCCAGGTGTGCACGTGTTAACGGGGAGGGGTGCGGGCCCCCGAGGCGCTCTCCACCCAAGAAAGCCACGTGTGCACGTGTTAGCGGGGAGGGGCGCGGCCCCCAGGCGCTCTCCACCCACATGTGCACGTGTTAGCGGGGAGGGGCGCAGCCCCCAGGCGCTCTCCACCCACGTGTGCACGTGTTAGCGGGGAGGGGCGCAGCCCCCAGGCGCTCTCCACCCACGTGTGCACGTGTTAGCAGGGAGGGGCGCGGCTCCCGAGTCGCTCTCCACCCAAGAAAGCCACGTGTGCACGTGTTAGCGGGGAGGGGTGCGGCCCCCGAGGCGCTCTCCACCCACGTGTGCACGTGTTAGCGGGGAGGGGCGCGGCCAGGCGCTCTCCACCCAAGAAAGCCACGTGTGCACGTGTTAGCCGGGAGTGGCGCGGCCCCGAGGCGCTCTCCACCCAAGAAAGCCATGTGTGCACGTGTTAGCGGGGAGGGGCGCGGCCCCCGAGGCGCTCTCCACCCAAGAAAGCCACGTGTGCACGTCTTAGCGGGGAGGGGGGTGGGCCCCCGAGGCGCTCTCCACCCAAGAAAGCCACGTGTGCACGTGTTAGCGGGGAGGGGCGCGGCCCCCGAGGCACTCTCCACCCAAGAAAGCCACGTGTGCACGGTGTTAGCGGGGAGGGGCGCGGCCCCCAGGCGCTCTCCACCCACGTGTGCACGTGTTAGCGGGGAGTGGCGCGGCCCCCGAGGCGCTCTCCACCCAAGAAAGCCACGTGTGCGCGGTGTTAGCGGGGAGGGGCGCAGGCCCCTACACAGCGGCAGTATGGGAGCTGGTGTGGGTTCCTTGCAAGCTCTCTACTCATTTTTCTTCGAATGGAAGAGTTGGCATTTCTAATTGATTTTCAGGAGCTTTTAAATGGAAGGAATATTTTTCTAACATAAATTTTTAAAAATATAAAAATTTACAGAATTGGATGTGGTGAAAAATAAACTTCCTCCTTCCTATTCCCTTGTCAACAATTCCTACCATCAGAGGTAAGCACTGTCCAGGTGTATTTTAATACATGTGTATAATCTGACTAGGAAGGATCTAAACATGGCTTTCATATATTGGTTGACTGAACTTTTTGTAGTCACTACTCTTCCTTTAACATTTTTAGCATCTCATTCATGTCGACATATGAATCTACCTCCTCTTCATTAGCTGCATAGTATTCTATTAAACCCTAAGTTTTCTACTGATAAGCACTCGAGTTGAAGTTGTTTTGATGTTTTTACTTTGACAGATATCGTTTCATGGTCATTGAACGTGTCTTGCATGTAGTGAGGATATTTAATGAATAAGTTCCTGGAATTGGACATATATCTTGAAAATATTGATGTAGCCAAACTGTCTTCTAAAAAGTCACATGGGTTTCCATAGTCGCTATCAGTGGACATGAGTGCTGGGTTCCATATAGTGTCACAGACTAGTGGTGCAGTATGTTAATTTGTACTTTATGACTGAGATAGTACATATTTTCAAATATGTACTGGTCACTTATGTAATTTTGTTACTTATGTTAGCTTTTATTTACTGTAACAAAATATGTGAAATAAAAGAGAAAAGGCTTATTTTGGCTCACAGTTTTGGAGATTTTGGTCCATAATCAGTTGGCCCTGTCAATTTTGGGTCTGTGGTAAGGTGACACATCATGGCAGGAGTGCATTGTAGAGGAAAATGCTCACCTCCTGATTGCCAGGAAGCAAAAAGAGGCAGGGAGAAGGGCCCAGAGTCCCAGTAACCCCTTCAAGAGTATGCCCCGATGTGACTGCGAGATTTCCAAATAGACCCTACCTCCTAAAACCACTACAGACTAGGGATCAACCCTTTCCCATATATGCACATGGAAGATAAGAATCCAAACCACTGCCCACTTCTCTCCTTTCTCCACTTATCTATAAAAGTGACTGTTTACCTTCACTGTATTGATTGGGAAATTGTAAAACAACTTTTTAAAAAATTATTGGTGAATCTAAGCATATGTCAAAGTTCAAAACAAGGTATAATTACTCCATGAGTCCATCGTCCAGCTTTAGCAGCTATTAACTATTAGCTATTTGTTTCTCTTCTTTACCACACCCACTCTCTACCACCCACTTCCATTTTAAAGCATCCAAGACATCATAGAGTACCATCCATAAATATTTCCATGTATATCTCTAGAAAATAAGCACTCTCCAGGAAAGTAATGCCATTTTCATATTTATGTAGTAGAAACAATAATTCCTTCATTTCACCAAATAACTAGTCAATTATGAAAGTTTATTGATTGTGTCAGTGTTTTTATAATGCATTTATTTGCATGTATTTGATTCAATTACAGACCATTGTTTGGTATTTATTGATGTGTTTCTTTGAGGGTCTTACTTTCCTCTTCTTTTATCCTTAGGGGAGTCTGTCTTTCTCCCTCCTTTCTTTTCCCTGAAAATTTATTTGTAAAAAAGTCTTTTCCTGTGTAGTTTCCCAGTCTAGGTGTTGCTAATTGTATCCTGATATGCCATTTAGCAAGCTGTTCTACCCTTGAATTTCTTCTGAATTGCTATTTAGATTTTATGCTTTGCTATTTAGATTTTATGCTTTTAAATCTAAGCATCATTTTTTGGCAAGAGTTCTTAGTAGATGATAATGTCTTTTTCCTTCAGTTGGTTCATGATGTCTGATTACCTTTGTTGTGATGTTAATGACATAAGTAATTTCCCGGGTCTACTAATTCATTAAGGGGTTAAAAGTGGATGTGTATAATGCCTTTAAAATTAATACAAAATTTTACTTTACAGGAAAACAGAATCATTATTGATTATACATAGGAAAACTATTTGTATTTACATCTACACTTTTAACCAGATACCTTATTACATTTTGTTATGTCCTTGTTTTGTATAAAACTTTATAGAATTTCCTAATCGTTAATGCCATCTGCCAGTTGAAGTAGTTTTCAATTCATTTCCAGTTTTGCATATCCTGTTTATCCATTATTATTTTATGTACTTTGGCTCAACTTTGATCACAAACAGTGGTATGAGTGCAGCCCTTCCCTTTGAGTTTTGTGAAGGGGCTCTGTGGTGGTGTTTCGCTGTAGGTGGAAAGGCTGATCACAGAGGGACCCAGTTCATCTCACATACACTGTCTGCCACAGGACGAGGAATAGACACTGCTCTGGCTAGAGACCTCCCCTGGTCTTTCACCCTACTGCATTCTAAAATATTTGGTTTCATCTCCACAGGGCAGGACGTGTCTACACAAAAAATTGAAGGCTTGATGGAAATGGTGAAAAAACTGCAGAAAGGTCAAGAGTCTCCTCTGTGCCTGAGGTTTAGCCTGAGGTTTGGGGTTAGGCAGATGTGGGTTCAGTGTTAGGCAGATGTGGGTTCAGTCCTAGTTCCCACATTTCACAACCTTGGGAAGTTATTATTTTAAAATTTAATATTTTGAATGATAAAAAGGGCCCCATGACTCAAAATTACAGACATATAAGGGGATAATAGACACTTTTTTCTCAAATCACTGTCCCAAGCCCCTTACTGGTCACCTACTTGGCTCCCACAGCACTCTTGTTAGATCCAGAGGTTTTTACCTACATCCTAGTTCCTTCTACCACACCTCCTGCTACCCTCTACTTGCTCACCAGGCTCTTCCCTCCCCTCCTTAGGGCAGGCCTTTGCGCTACCTGCCACTTTACCCACAAAGCTGCAAGCCTGTCCCCTCATGTGATATAGGGTCCATAAGATACTTTCCTACTCCTGCACTCTTTAATCCTTGCCCACTTCATTTCTCATAACTACAGTCACCACAGCCTGATTCAGAATCTCTCTTGGTCTGTACTTTGTCTCTCCCACCAAGAATGTGAGCCCATGAGGTAACCCCTGTGCATAGGAGATGCTCAGTAGATTTGCATAGAGTGAGTAGACACAGGCAAGCACCCATCATCTCTGCTCTGTTGTCAACTCAGCCTCCTTTCCTCCCTGCAGCGGGAAGTCTAGAGCCACAGATTGAAGTCCTGATTAACCGAATTAATGAGGTTCAGCAAGGTGAGCTCAGGGACCATGGCTGTTTTCCAGAACCAGCTACATGCTTTTCCAGCCCCAGTGCAAAGTAAAATTACAGGAGCCCGTGTTAAAAAAAAAAAAAATAGATGTTTTATGACAGTAACAGCAGAACAATAAGTACAGAACCCTCTACATGCAACTACCATAGTCTGCCTGTGAACCTGGCCCTGCTACCTGAGCCTAGCAAGAAAGTTTCCTACCCTGTAAATCTGGGGCTCTCTAGATTTGCTTGAAAACAAATATGAAATGTTACTGTTTGCAATGAGAAATTGTACTCATTCACTATCTGTCCTGCTCTCTGATGAAGCAAAAAAGAAAGCCAGTGAGGAACTGGGAGAGGCCCGAACTGTCTGGGATGCCCTACAGAAGGAACTTGACTCCCGTAAGCAGTCTGAGAGTCACCAGCAGTCCCCACAAGGTCTCAAGCCTAACCTGGTTTCCCAGACACTTGGCATCCTCACAGAGCCAAGTGTACTTCCCTCTCTGCAGCTTCATGTCCTTCATGTCCTTCCAATCCCCTGTTCTCCTGGTGGAGTAGTCTGGAAATGCCCTCCAAGCACTTTTACCTCTGGACCTTTGCCAGGATGCTCTCTCTCTTCCCCCAGATGACACAAGTCCCTTTTGCCTCATGTCCCCTTCTCAAGAGAGTCCTTCCCGAGTCACCACCCTGCCTCCATGTAATCAAATGTCCCTTCCTTCTTGATGTGTTTCTTCCCAGCCCTGATAGGTGTTACAAGGTCCCCACAGACACTCTGTGAATCCCAGGGCCCTCAGTGTTTACCAGGAGGGCACCAGAGGGGAGGGTGCTCACATCAAGAGGTCCTTAGTTGGGTTGAGGACAGGACTCTACACAGTCCCCCATGTGACTCCCTGACCATACTCTGGGCATTTCCAGTCCTCGATGTTGAACATTCTGTGTGCTTTCCAGTGCATGAAGAAAAAGTACAACTGAAGGAGATTTTGAGCAAAAAGCAAGGTATTTCTAGCTTCTCTGTCCCCAGGCTTTTGCCTATGCCATTCCACAGAAGCCCACTCTTCCTACAGTAGCTGAAGCCTTTGAAACCCCTTGATTTTGTGTCCCTCGTATGGTTTCTACCAGACCCAAAAAATGTCAAAAAACCAATCAAGTGCCCACACATCTGATATGATCTGTCCTCTGCCCAAACCTGGTGCCTTAATGGGCTCCCATAGGGCACTGTTATTCTCCCTGCAGAATCCCTGAGGATCTTTCGCTTACACTGCCAGGAGAAGGAAGGTGAGGCACAGAGGTGAGAGACCATGCTTGCATTGATCTCCCAAACTCTCAAAACGAGGGGAAAGTACTCCTGTTAACCCCTTGAACCCACTACTGTGTTACCAGACATGGGCCCGAATAGAGGGATAGAACAGAAGCCCCTCGACCCCTTCCCGGGGAGTCTTATCAGAGACCATGGGTAAGGGCTGCCTTCCTTTCCAGGAAGCACACACTGTTACAGGAGTGCAAGGAGAGAATTTCTACCCTGAACTCCCAGATTGAGGAAGAGAAAAACAAACAAAGACAGCTGAGGTAAATCCCATGGATGAGATCTGGGGACCCAAAAAGGCACAGGTAGGCACTCATCATGTTAGGGATGAGTTAGAGAAACTGGCTGCATTGATCCTTGGAGGGTCAAAGGGGTAAAATTGCTCTCCATGGAGCACAGGGCATGGGTAAACACCCCTAACTGGGTCAGTAGTTTCAATCTAAGGTCCTCATGCCTGTGTGTTCGGACTCCAGATTGGATTTTGAGGAACAGCTAGAAGATCTGATGGGCCAGCACAAGGACCTCTGGGAATTTCACGTGAGTCACTCAGCCATGCTTTCTACCTTTCATACCTCATCCACTCCACCTTAGTGGTCCTACACCATCATCATTCCCCAAATTCAGCTTCTTGTCACCACTTTGAAGCACCAGTGTGCTTATTACTGGTCCTGCCCACCCATCTGTGTTACTGTCTGTTCAGTGGTCAGGAGGAGCCCTAATGAAACCAAGGTGGAGTCCTCCACTGAGGATGTTCACAGATGTATGTGGGACTGTCACAGACACTGGGGAGACCAGAACAAGCAGCAGGTGCTTGTCCCCAGAAGATTCCAGACACCAAGCAAGGACATAGATGAATTCAGGAGGGAAAGGGTCAGTAAGGAAGCCAGAGAGAGAAGGAGAGGAGGGGAGGAACTTCAGTACTACACTGGTAACCTTATCTCCAAATAAAGGCCCAGAATTGTAGATTTTAGGGTTTCTCTTGTGTAAATATTTGCTCAAGGCCTATTTCTGGTGGGTGGCAGAATAGAGGGATGGCAGGAATGATCAGTACAAAGGTCCTGAGGCTGGATCATGACTGGCATGCAGAGGGGCAGGGTACTAGGAAGTGAGTCATGGTGAGGGGGTAAATGGCCATGTTCAGGCAGATTTCTCTTAGGTATAGGAAGCTGGCAAGTGTGGACAAGTCTTTCTGCCTCCTCAGAGACCAGAGCAGCTTGCAAGGGAGATCTGTGCCCTGGACAGCAGCAAGGAGCAGCTGCTCAAGGAAGGTGAGGCCAGGGGAAAAGGGTGACCCTGACCTGCCCTTGCCGACCTGCACCTGCTTACCACCTCTTCCCACTGCAGAGAAGCTAGTTGAGGTGAAGCTGGAGGATGTAAAGCATCGACTGTGCTCCCTCTGCAGGCCTGAGGGGCCCTTCACCCTCGATGAGGGGCTCTTCCTCCGCAGCCAGGAGGCAGCAGCAGCAGTGTAAGATGTGGAGGGTGGGGGTGAGCAGGAGGAGGGCGTGACTCATGCTGACCCCCCCCACTCATCCCCCACAGGCAACTATTCACAGAAGAGAACCAGAAGGCTGAGGAGCTCCTGAAGGCTGCAGCCCAGCACCACCAGCAGCTGCAGCAGAGGTGCCAGCAGCTGCAGCAGAAGCGGCAGAGGTAGGCATGGAGCCCCTGTGCCTCCACCCCTCCTCAGGAAGGTGGATGAGGGGTCTCTCATCTATTCTTCTCTCTGTCTCTTCACATCCTGTTGTTCCTCCTGCACCCCTTTACATCTTCCATCCCCCGTCTCATCTTCCTACCTACCCCTTCTGGACCAGGCTGAAGGAAGAGCTGGAAAAGCATGGGTTGCAAGTACCTGCTCAGACCCAGAGTGTGCAAGAGGAAGGAGCTGACCCACAAAAGGTGCTGATTCCTGGAGTCTGATGGCAGGAAACATAGACGGATCCTGAAAGGGGCTGGGTCAGGAGGGCAAGGAGGGGCCTCAAAATCCTGAGGTGTCTTTGCCCTTGGGAGCATAGACAACGCATATCAAAGGCATGGAGATATGAGGTGGGAAGGGATGGTGTGGGCATAGGGATAGATGGAGTCTTCCACCCTTGACCCTGACCTCCCACAGGTCAGCCCCAAGACCCTAGAAGTCCATGAGGAAAAAGACCCCAACCTGCCTACCAAGCAGGGCCTGATGTCCTCCTAGGCCAGTACATGCCCCACCCTCAGCCTCATCCCATGGCGCTACAAGAAATAAAGGTGCTATTTTGGTACAATCTGTCTTAGCTGAATCTGTTCTGTGAGGGATAGGGGTTTAGGCCAAGACCCCCCAGGCCCTGATACTGGTAAAGTCTTGTCCCATCTTTG
Source organism: Sciurus vulgaris (assembly GCF_902686455.1). Lineage (NCBI taxonomy): Eukaryota > Metazoa > Chordata > Mammalia > Rodentia > Sciuridae > Sciurus > Sciurus vulgaris. The sequence goes on from NC_136464.1 coordinate 131,565, forward strand.
CCTCTTGGCCTTCACACTGCAGGCACTCAGTAAATACTTCCCCAACCTCCTGGTCCTGGTCCAGTGAGGACAAGCATGCAGTCCCAGACTGCTTCACAGTGTGGAGTCAGAGAAGTTGGCTCCAGTTTTCTTCTGCAGGGTTGTGCCAGGATGCACGAACTGCCTGATTTCAGAAACCTGTCATGTTTGCAGAGAACATCTCAAATCAAGGAATCCCCAAATGAAGAGTAGACTGGGCTGCTTATACCTGCTGGCCATGTGGACTAAGCCTGATAGACGAGCCCTTCTGTGTCCTCCCCAAGAACAGCTGAGAATCTAGTCAGTCATTAATGCCATAATTATCAGTAAATAATGGTTATAAGCTGGTACAAACCACCAACACGCAGCTTGGACCCACTATTAACCAGTACATTTTGCACCTCACAGGGTCAGTGCCACACAGGTGTGTCTCACACCACTGAAAAAGCTCAGCCCAATCCACTCCCGCTGGGATTAACATAGCCAGTTACAAATAGCAAATTTAAAATCAGATTCTTCCAATATCATAAATATATGAAGACAGACATATATAATCTTCCTCCAAAAGCTATACAGTTTGGAGAAATGTTAGAAGACCTAAATAAATGGAAAGATGGATCATGGTCATGAGTTGGAAAGTCATTAATGTAAACGTTATTTATGCCCAGTACAATATGCAAATTCATTATAATTTCAGTAAAACTTTTTACATTTTTTTTTGTGTAAATGAATGTACCCATTGTAAAAAATAAAGAAATACAAAGGTCGGATGAGCTCCAACATGTTTAAGTGAGCAATGTGGAAGGATCTCTACAGGTGTTGGAGCATTGTTTGTAGATCCCAGTGTAGGAGACATTGTAATAATGATGGAGAGAGGCAGATGCTGCACAAGGAGTAAGGAAAGAGGCTGATGCATGTTGCATGACTGAGGAATGACAAAGATTGCATTCAGAAAGAGATGAATTGGAAGGTGTGGGTTTCCAGGGGCCAATCATATTCTAGGTTTTCAAGTCCAGTTTAACAAATACTATAAAACATATGAGTTATAGAGAGGTAACGTGTGACTTAAATGCATGTGTTTTTTTAAAAAAAAGAAATATGTAGAATCTATTGGAAAATACATAATTACATAGGGACATAAAGGACTTGATTATACATTGCCATGTTCATAGGTAAAAAAATTTATCATTACAAAGATTACTTGTTTACTAAAATTAACCTATAAATATATTATCTTGCTAAAATTTCAACATGCTTCTTTTTTTAAGCAGTAGAAGAGACCTACTATGGTTTGATCATGTCTCCAAAATAATCATTTATTGGAAGCTTGGTCCTCAGTGTGGTAATGTTGAGAGGTGGCAGAACTTTTAAGAGGTAGGACATAGAAAGAAGTCATTGGTTCACTGGGGATGCTGCCCTCAGAATTACTGCTGTTCTCAGATACTGGTTAGTTCTTGTGAGCAGGGTGTTATCAAAGAGCAAGACTGACCCCTCTCCAGTCTAGCTTCCTACCTTGCCATGTTATCTCTCCCCGTGACATGGGTTCCCTTCATGATGCCATCTTCCATGATAGATACAGCCAGTGGAACCTTTTCCAGAGCCAGCACCATGTTTAGATTTTCACCTTTCAAAACTGTGAGCTAAATAAACATTTTCTTTATAAAGTACACAGGCTAAGGCATTCTTTTATAGGAATGGAAAACAGACTAACTCAGGACCAAAGCAAAAAAAATTTCAAATTCATATGGAAGGTTAAATTGTGTGTGTGTGTAATTGAACAAGCAATTTCTGAACTATTGCAGCAATGAGAATAAATAGAATTACCTGAAACTAACATAAACCTATAGTATTGCAATAATAACAATGACCAGAAACCAGAATTACAAGAAATCCATAGATGGATCCATTAGGAAGTAGTAATTGTATATTACAAGTGATATTTAAGAACAATAGAGAAGATGCTAATCTACCTCAAGAGTAGTATTGTCACTGAATTATACAATCCAATCAAAAGGCAGAAATTGTCATATTGGATAAAAAGCATCAAGCTATGTTCTGTGTACAACAGAGACACTATAAACTCAAAGATACAAATTGACAAAGGATGAAAAATGATATACCATGTAAACACAAGCATAAGAGCTCTACCAAATGGACTTAGTAATATCAGACAAAATATACTTCAAAGCAAAATTTCTAATAGAGACAAAAGGGACATTTTACAATGATAAAAGGGTCAATCAGGACATAATTATATATAGACATTTAACAAAAACTCCATATGAAGTAAAAAAATTTAGACATCTACATTAGCATGTGGAGACGTTAATATATACTTTCCAATAATGAATGGAAAAATTTTAACAGACTGACATGGATGTAGAGACTTTGAACAACACTATGAACAACATAAATATTTGTATTACACCACTCAACAAATACACATTCTTCACAAGTGCACATGGAATTTCTCCAGATAAAAAGTTTGCTAATTCATAAAGGAGCCTCAATAAATACAAAATGATTTAAATCATATAGAGTTTTCCTCTACCATGAAAACTGAAAAATCAATAACAAATACATTTGAGAAGTTCACAAATAAGGGGAAGTAATCAATACAAAACAAAATATGCCTGTAAATTTCCCAAGCCTTATTTCAAATGTATCCCATTTGTTTTGATGTGCTATGCTTTCATTTCAATCATCTAATAATTATCTTCTAATGGCCCAATGATTATTTGGAAGTCTTTCTTTAATTTCCCATGTAGGTCTGAAAATGTCCTTTTCATAGCAAGAACAGGATGAATAAAATTCTTGTCAATGCCTCGCATGAAAGGATCGAAAAGGAGTTCATATCTAGCACAAAGACCTAACTATAAGCACAGACCTGAAATGCTGTGTTAGATGAAGTAGGATACATACTCAGTGTAGATCAGGGCAATAGGAGAAAAATAGAGACAGTGATATGTTACCAGGTTGAGCTTCACTGGAAACCCAAAGATACATGAATGGGCTCTCATGAATATGTAGCAAAGTCAAGTCACAAGAACACAAAGAGCACACACAAAGGGGGTTGGTAACTATGACAGCACCCTGGCAAGGTGGGTGTTCCCAGCTATGACAATAAAGATGTTCAGGTACATACCAGGTGAGGGTGCCTATGACAGCATTTTGTTTAGGTGGGTGTTTCCATACTTTAACAGGAGAAAAGGGCAGCAAAGATGTTCCGGATGCTGATTTTAGAGTAGTTGTATTTAGTACTGGTTCAAGTTTGAATAATAGCTTGCTTTCTTTTTTTTTTTTTTTCCCCTCACACAAGGGACTTTATTTTATGTGGACGATTCACATCCACTTGGGGGGAAAAGAAAGGAAGAAAGAAAAAGATGACGCGTGGCCTCTCCCAGATATTGGAATCTCGCGGGCTTGGAGGAACCAATAGCATGTTAGGATGTATCGTGGGAGGCAGGAAGATGGCGACAGTAAGATGGCGTAAGCCAGAAATTCCTCTAACGGGAGAGGCAGGCGAAAAGCAGATTGACAGGTGATGGGGAGGCCGGAAATTCCTGTAACGGGAGAGGCGGGCAGAATGCAGATTGACAGGTGGTGGGGAAGCTGGATTCCTTACATTCCCCCATTTCTTTTTTTATAAAAAATTAAAAAAATTTTGCTCTCCAATTCTTTTTGACGCCTTCTCTCTCCTTCCTGCCTAGCTGACTGGGGTTGGTTTTTCAGGTGAGATGTAAAAAGTTCATTCTCCTTCCAGGCTTCCAAAGGCAGATGATTTTCATGGACTTCATTTTCTCGATCTGACTGATCCCTTATTTCTACACTAACTGCCTGTCCCCAATTCTGACTTCATTTACCCCTCTAATACTAGGAACTCCTTCACTGCTGTAGGGAAAAAGGGTGATGACCAATCTGACTTCTTCGAGCTGAAAGTGGGCAGCGTGGGGCAAGCAGTTTGAGCAGTTTGGAGATTCCTTTTTAGAAATCAGGTCAATTGAGGGGTTCATGGTAGAAGTCTGGTTGGGTAGAGCAGGCTGTAAAGGCATCTGGGGATGGGTGCTATAAAGATGAGAGAAGTCAATAATTCCTCACCAGGGGGTGGAAGAACTGAGAAGTTGTTCCCATAACAAGGCCTAGCAAAGGCTGGAGAGGACAGGCCTTTATTTGGGAGCTTTAACATTGCTAGGTTATTCAGTAGAGATACTAGCAAACATAGATTAAGCCTACCTGTGTCTGTTGGCCTTAAACTGACTAAAAACTTCTGACTCTAGCAGTTTCTCTTGAAACTGTTATTTTTAAATGCCCAAGAATGGCTATACTTTGGTTTTAACTGATTTGCTAGGTGTTTAAGATCAAGCTGGTCAAAGTGACCTGTTCCTGTCTGTTAAAGTCAGCTGAGTTTCCACAGGGGTCACTCATAGAGAACTTAAGAGCAGCTTCTTAGCTCCATTAGAGCCATTTGGTTAGGCAGGGTCTTCTCAATGACATGGCTTTCCTTGAAAGCGTCAGGGATGTCTCCCTTTTCCATGACCCTCCTCTGCAGCAGATGCACTGAGTGACTTTTCCTCTAGCGGCCTCATCAATCTCCTTGGTCAGAAGATTGTGTGACCCAGAGTTGCAAAGCTCCTTGGAGAAGTCCTCTTGTTCCCTGGGTTCAGGCTGACTTTGAGGGCAAGACCCAAATATGGACTTTTCTTGACCTCTGTATTTAATCTCAATCTCTAAATTTGATCTTAACCATCAAGCAAGTCAGTCTCACCAGTCATAAAGTAAGAGTACTGGGCTTTAGCTTTAATGTCTATAACTTTACAGTTATTTACCCCCTTTTATCTAATTGGGGTTTACATTATCTGTTCTATAGGTGATGGCTTACAATTCCAAGTTAATTTATGGTGTTTGCTCTTGAAGCAGTACTTATGCAAAATATTGATCAGGCAACAATTAGAGTTTACAAGGAAAATACAAAATGGAATCACCAACAGTAAAACATTCAGTTTGTGCAATAGCTATCTTGAATTTTCGCTGAGTTTCCATTTGAGATCACAGTAATTTTTACAATAAATGTTAAACTTTTGAACACAACTTTAAATGAGTTAAAGTCAGGCTTACTTTGGAGCCATTGTAATGTGTAACAGAGTTGTGAGGCGGAGTCTTATCTCAGGCAACGTGGGGCTTTTCAGTGAGGGGCAAAGGAGTAAATAAAACGGATTTTGAAGATTAAGCTGAGATCAGATGGAGCTCTGTTCTCTGATGGAAGATGTGGATTTAAAGAGTTATGTCAGCAATCTTTATATGTGTGCAATGTTAGGTTCCAAAGTTACCATAAGGTGAGCAGGAACCAGAAAAGGGAGTTGATGAAACACTGGTTATTTAGCAAAAGAATTCCTTCCTGCCCAAGAGTTGGGTGCCTGAGATTAATGCACTGCCACAGCAGTTAGGCATCTTGTGCCCCTGCACAGGAGCACTCCCAGGCACCAGGCATGCCACAGCCATGAGGTCATCAGAGACTCCAATTTTAGTCCATTTTTGCTACTGCACATTACACTCTTTCTTAAATGTCATTTTACATATACCCTATTGATGACAGGTCCTATAATAGAACATTAAATGATAGGTTTACCATTACAGACAAGTTTAATTTGGAGAACAGCAGCTTGATAAATTTTCTGCTTTAAAGGCTTGCATACCTGTAAAATATGAACACATTTAACATACAAAGAATAATGTTTTTAAGTATGTTACTCCATGGAATAGCTTTATAAATTAATCAGATGTCTCTAACAAACACATTTGAGTAATCCCATACATGTTGCTTATTGTAGAAAAACCAAGACATCAGACAAGTGTGCCAGCAGTATTTGCTGTCTCTTTCCTAGAAAAGTTGATGTTAGACATTTTATAAACATTAATATTCTATTAGTTTGACCACTTAGAGACTTGTGAGTTAATTTTAAGGACATTTTACTTTTATTAGTTTACCCAATTTAAATTGGACCTCTTTAAATCACATGAATTAAAAATATTTGGATCCATTTTTAAAATTTTAATTTTTATGCGCACTTATATTTAACACAAAAGCAAAGGCCTTGTAATATTTATCTCCATTGCAGTGTAACGGATGTTCAAAAATAACTCTAGAGTTGGATAAAAAGAACTGATCAAAAATCATCAACCTAGGTATGCAGGATGATAATTGTGAGTTCAAAACCAAGCATTTCCTAAAAGAAAAATGATAATGGTTATTAATTAAAGCATGAGAAAATGAGGAGAGAAAAGTTGAAAGGGAGAAAAGTATTCTGAGTTGTAGCCCAGGAGAAATTTTAAATGGACACTTTTTTTGTGGGGGGGGTTGAAACTGGTCTCCTACTGCGCCTTTCTTCATTTACATTTCAATGTAACCCTTGACTGAAGTCTGAGTCTGAAAGGGGCTAATAGGTTTGGAGGGCTTGAGCCTGCAGGGAGAGCCGAGAAAGAAAAACTTGAAAATAAGGAATAAGCCAAGAAAACGTTCAGGTATTACTCCCTCCGCTCCAGCCACCTCCCGTAAAGGAGCTAGAATGTGTGTACGAGTCCGCGTGGAGGGGGACTTGATGGGCTGAGTGGAGGAGCGGAAGGAGAAACGGAATGAGGCCAAGGAGAGGAATGGACAGGGGCTTCTAAGTAGGAGGCCTGTGAGGAGATGACGCATCAGCTGGATCAAACTCGGAAGAGAAAGGGTTAAAAGGGGAGGAGAAGCCAAGAGAACGTGTTAGGTTCAGCAAGAAAGAAAGGAAAAACACGAAGGGGAAGAGTCCCTTTCCATTCACCAGGTCGCCCACATATGTACTTAATTATAACTAGTATAATTAGGCATATAATTTTACCTAGTATAAAGCTAGAATTTAAGGTGTCATAAATAGGCCATTCTGACTTACTATCTAAAGGACAATTTAGCTCTAATTCAGGGAACAGGTGAAGGGGTTTGAGATGATTTAATAAACATCTCAGGGGCGAGTTTACTGGGCTGGATGTCCTGAATCCCATGGTAAACTGAGACCCACCTGACTAGTGATTAGTGGTGTCCCAAGAACCATGGTGCCAGGCAACAAGAGGTTAGTACAGAGGTTTGGTTGTCACCAATACCAGTGTCTAACCAGGCATTAGCCGAGAGAGTTTGAAGACCTGGCCAGGATTTTGAGTGAGAAAAAAGAGCCTCAAACCCTGAGAAAGAATCTCAGCACCATAAAATCAGGAATCCACCCAGCAACTAGGACCAGCTATGGGGACCAAGGAGGTACCCCCACACCTCGGCAGTCTTGAGAGCACCGGATTTACAGAGGGGAGCCGTGGCAGGAGTGGCGGCGGCGGCGGTGGAGGCAACCGTGGAAATGGCCGCTTCTCAGATCAGCTGAGATGTGTTTAAGTGGTCAGGGGGCCTGCCTAAGGGGAACTCACCAATTTTGGAGTCTGGTGTTGCATGCAGAAAACTGGGCGTCCAAGTAAATGGAAGGTGAGCCTGTATCTGCGAGCGCTGGGGCTATAGGATGGGAATCCACTTGCTTAGTCAGCGGAAAAAACCCATCCCAGGTTTTTGGCACCAGATGTTAGGGGCAGTTGTGGCTCACCGATAGCTCCCAGAAAAATGCTCCACAGACACGAGATCTCACACAAAGAACTTTATTTTATGCAGATGATTCACGTCTGCTCAGGGGAAAAAGAAAGTAAGAAAGAGTAATAGCTTTCTTTTTTTTTTAAAGGAATAGGTTTCTGTGCTTGCTCTTTTTAATTATAAATTAGGTGTCCTTACTGGTATACTCATAACCTTCCCCATCCTTAGGAGTTGCTAGCATCCACATAAAAGTGAATGTCATCCACTTTCTAAAATACAGAGTATAAATAATGGAGTCAATAAAATGATAAGCTACTTACCAGATTTGCATTTTAATAGTCACCCCCTGGAAGAAGAATAAGGATGGGGTTAAGGGAGTTGAAAAGGAAGTAACCTGATGAGACAAGATGACCTACATCAGGACATAGAACAGTAGAAATACAAAAGAGGGAACTTCTCTGAAAAAAAAAAAAAGAAAAGAAAGGTCAGGAACCAAATTAATTGCTTATTTTTGGTGCAGAGGTTTAAAGGTGGAGTTTAATTCCTTGCTGTCTCCATGACCAGATCTTGGATCAGCAAACTACAGCTGGGGAAATAATAAAGAACATGATGGGCAAGTTGAGCATGGTGGCAACTCAGGGCTGAGAAAGGAGGATCGCAAGCTCAAGACCAGCTCGGGCAATTTAGTGAGGCCCTAAACACTTTAACTACACCCAGTCTCGAAATAAAAAAATGAAAAGTAAAAGCCTGGGGATGTAGCCCAGTGGGTGGTGTCCATGAGTTAAACTCCCAGTACCCAACAAAGCAAAACAATATGGTGGGGATAAGTGAGACAGGTGTCGGACACACTGTGTTGCTGTCTCTGTAGACAAATCTGTGGGGATGTCCCATTGGCAATTGGATATAGATGTTTTAGTCAGGCTTTTCACTGCTGTGACTGAAGGATCCAGCCAGAATAACTGTAGAGGATGAAAAGTTTGAGGCACACTGTTTCGGAGATCTTAGTCCATAGACAGCAGGCTCCATTCCTCAGGGCTCACAGTGAGGCTGAACATCATGGGAAAAGAGTGTGGTGGAGGGAAGCGGCTCACAGGCTGATCAGAAAGCAGAGAAAGAGACTCCACTTGCCAGATATAAATATATGCCCCATGACCACACCCTCAATGCCCACCTCCTCCAGCCACACCCCACCTTCCCCCAATTATCACTCAATCCCATCAGGTGATTAATTCACTGATTGGACTAAGGCTCTCATAACCCAGTCATCTCTTCTCTGAATCTTCTTGCATTGTCTCACACATGAGCTTTTGGGGGCACCTCACATGCAAACCATAACATTCAATATACATCTCAGGAGAAAGCTCTAACCCGAAGATAAAGATCTGGAAAGTACAAAATTTCGGTGTTACTGAAGCCATCAGAGTGATTGGAATGGCTTGAAGAGAACCTAAGAGAGAGAACCTGTGCAGATACTTACTGCTAAAAGAAGAGAAACAGATAATGAAAACTGAGTTGTTTTTGAAGTTTATTCTAGGAATAAAGTTCAATATTAAGAAATCTATTAATATAGTTCCTCATATTTTTACCCCATGGGAAAATTTATGATTATCCATATAGACATATCCATATAGTCATATTTTAAAATATTGTCTGATTTTTAATATGGACCCTGCATAGATGAGGATTCGGGGAATCCTTTAACTTGATAAAATGTGTACATTTTAGTTCAAAAGGCATCATCGCAGTTAGAGGGGATACACTGGAGGCCAACACGTTCTGTCACCATGACTCTTTAGCACTGTATACGAGGTACGTGTTCATCAAATGAAACAAGAAAAGCAGAAGGGAAAATGTGCATCTAGGGAACACAAGAGATTCTCCAAAAACTATTCCAAACAGGAAGATTCTATAAATAGACTATGAAAATAACACACATATGAGAATCCCCATGTAACTAAAGGACAACAAAAAGACAAAATACCTAGCTATCTAGTCAACAAAAAATATATGCATACAACTCTATGAAGGAAGAAAAAAGTGAAGGATACTAAAAAGAAATAAAGAACTGAAAAGATACACCATGTTCATGGGCAGGAAGATTCTACATCGTTAGGGTTTAGATGTGAGACACCCCACAAGCTCATGTATGCAGCGATCAAGAACAATCAGAGGTGAAATGATTAGCTCATGAGAGTTGAAGCCTAATTAGGGGATTCTTCCACTCATGGATTAGCTGCGTGGTAACCGGAGGAGCTGGGTCCGTGGGCATTCCTTTGGAGTTTGTATTTTGTCTCTGGTGAGTGGAGCTCTCTTCTATTGCCATGTCCTGGTCTGCTTTCCACCTCCACACCCTTCTGCCATGATGTTCTTCCTCCCGTTGGGCCCAGAGCTATGGAGTCAGCCAACCATGGACTGAACTTTTGACACAATGAGCCAGAATAAACTTTTCTCCTCTACGTTGCTCTTTCTTGCCTGGTTTTTTGGTCACAGTGATGCCGAGTTGACTAAAACATGCATCATACATATGTCAATTCTCCCTAATTCTCTAAACTAATTCAATGTTATTCTGACAAAAAAAAAAAAAAACTTATTTATAGATAAGGTGATTCATAAGTTCATGCGGGAAAGTAAAGAAATAAGAATCGACAATGTGTGATAAGTTATACTCCTGTTTACCCTTATGAGACAGCTCTGGCTGCCATAGCAAATACCATAAACTGAGAGTCTCAGACAACAGAAATTTTCTTTCTCACTGTTCTGCATGTTGAGAAGTCCAAGATCAAATTGCCAGCCAGTGCAGTTACTGAGGCCTGTGCTGCTGGCTTAGAGATAGCAGCTTCTTGCTGTGCCCTTACATGGTGGGGAAAGGTCAGTCTTCCTCTTCTAAAAAGGTCATTGTTCCTACTGAATAGGATCCCACTATTATGACCTCATGTACGCTCTCTTTCCAAATGCATTCACATTTGGGCTTAGAACTGAGCTTCAAAATATAAATTTTGGGGACACAATTTACAGTAGCACCTGGGGTGCTTTTTGCTGCAGAAGTGTTAAATATCCTCATGCAGTGGAACACATATGCAGATTTTTGCCTTGTATTGACTAAAAGTAAATGGAAGTGGCATTTATGACTACTATATAGAGGCTGTAAAAGTCACACATAAGTCACCATGATCTCCCTCTGTCATACAAGAACCAATGCCATTAAAGAAATGATTCTCTTTCTGGGATTCTGAATGAAGCAGAAAGGAGCAAAAGTAAAGCTTAGCCCTGATGGGCGGGCAGTGTAAGTCAGAAGAAGGCACTGGCTGCTGATCTGCCTGTCAAATGGGTCAGCAACATCACAGAGCAAAGCACACCAGCACCAAGTACAGGCCCCCCCAAGGTTGGCATCTGCACTGTCCCACATCAGTACCCTCAGAACCAGGACCAAGGATGGTTTCTCTGTTGTCCGAAATGCTAAGTGCCTCAGACTATTTTACATGGCTAAGCCCTGGTTAGTGGTGCTGCTCAAGGAGACTCTTATATCCATACTTAATATCACTCATGGTGGTGCCTGCAACCACATAACAGGAGTGTTACTATTAAGACAAATGAAGTTCCCCTTATGGACTTAATGCTTTCACAAAAGAGTCTGGAAAACTGAATCACAGAAGTATGTCTTATTTATTGTTCATTCCATTTTGAGCTTTCAGAAAATCTTGAGGTTTTCAGAAAACCTTGAGCTCGTGGGAAAATGAAGTGATTTGCAAGCAGGAGTGAAAGGAAATAGGAAGATACTAGAGATTTGGGGACACACAGGACTGAAAAACTCAGGCATTTTACTTTTTACCTTTTGCTCTTTCTGGTTGAAATATTGCCTCTTTGGTTCTTTCAGAAAAAAAATACAGTGAAAAATGCTTTGAAGATCAGGAGCAATAAGATCAGCAGAAACTAACGAATGAAGCGTTTGATCTTAACAATCATATTTAAAAACTGTGAATGGGTAAATTTTCCCCCAATGATTTATTTCTGTTGCTCAAAATGGCCCAAAGTAAAGACTAGGAGTGAAATACTCTTGAGAAAAACACACAAAGATGAAAACAATCACCACCCAGAGACAGACGCAGGTCTCAAAACACTTAGAATTAGATGTCAATCTAACTATGTTTTCAAAAGAATCATACTGTTTTAAAAACAACTATATTGTATAAAACATCTGACGGAGTAAGAATTGAAGCTGTTAAAGACTTATGACAAGAAACATGCAAAAGCATTCCCTAGCGCTTGAGGAGAGCCTTCATTCTGGAAGATCTTTGCCTTTGTCCAACAAGACCAATGTGGACCATATGAGAGGAAGGAATTTTCAGGAAAAGGCAGATTCCTCAGAGGCGGTGGACTGGGAGCTGCCATACACAGAATCTAGGACTCAGCAAGAAAGGTTTCCATCCTTGATGTAGAGGCAACTCGCATCCGTCCCAGGAATTCAAGACTGCTATGAGATGGTGCCTCTAGTGATCCTTCCCATTCTCATTCTTTACCTTTTCAGAAAGGAATGCTCAGTGTGGTTATCTTGCCCAGACTGAACACTCATATACTGGATACAGAGAAGGCAGATGACTTTTTGAGGTCACTAGTCTCTGGAGCAAGAGAAGACATGTCTGAACATAGTACAGATGTGGGCATCATTCAGAGATCCTAGACTTTGCAAACTGCTGAACAGATGGGACCTTAGGTTGTCTTTCTGGGAATGAAGTGAACTGAGATACATTGGAAGGGGAGAGTTTCAGTATGTGGTGATTGCTGCCCACTCACTTTCAGTGCTGTTTCTGCAAGAGGATGGTATATTCCTACTCCAACCCCTGCAGAACTCAGGCAAGGCCAGGGAACTTATTTTGATCAAGCAAATGACAGTGGGAGTAAATGGTATCACTCATGAGAAGATTTAAGAGCTGACCTGGTTCACTGCCCTATTATGCCATAGTCACAATGACAGGGAATGTTCCAGAAATACTACTCCATCAGCCTGAGCCATAAAGAGACTTGACACACACCTTGATTGTGGAAGCCACTTAGAAGTTGGGGTTGTTGATTACTAAAGCCTAAACTTGCTCACTACACCTGATATCCTGAGGAACCAAGAAAAAGAGCATCAAATAGAAAAGATTAACATAAAATGCATCAGTGCATGTGCATTTTGCAAGTCAACATTTTTGGCCCACAACTGTAAGAAGAAAAATGCTCATGTTTCATTGTGATCCTAGACATACCAGCATTGATATTGCAAGGCTGAGTCTAGCATAAAATGCCAATTCATGTAATATTATCATAGTTTTTTGAACCCAGTATTTGTTGATTCATTATACATCAGATGTTAACTGATACTTCTAAGTTGAAGTATTAGGGTTTTTTTTTTTGCATTAGCAAGTGGGGAAGAAAGAATTGAATTACATGCTAGATATAGTCAGCAGAACTTCATAATCACATGTGGAAGCTTTTAAAAGTGCCAAAAATGTCAACCAGATGGACCTCAGTGATGTTGTTGGTACTGAGAGGCCATGTTAAATATTCAATGAATTACAAACAACTAAAGAGAGAATCAGCAAATTGGAAGTCATATCAAATGAAAATATCTGGGCCAAACAGACAAAGATAGAGTAAAAATTCTGGACCATCAGAAACATTGAGATCAAGTACAAAGATCTAACATGTGATTGGAACCCCAGAAGGACAGGAGAGAAGAGGCGTGGCAGAGCAGTGGTAGCAGGATGGTAACTGAGGATTTTCCCAAACCATTTTTAAAAACGAAGAAATAGGGTTAATACAAACACAATCAAATTTAGACAACCCATATGGAAATACAAATAAACAGATAGTCTTAAAAGCAGTTGCACTCATTAAGACTCTGCAGCAGAAGCAACACAAACCAGAAAGTCTCCTCCAAGTGCCTGACAGAGAAGAACCGCCAACCAAGAATTCTGCATCAACAAAATTTCAGAAGTTACAGTGAATTTAAAGCACTGGAAGACAAGCAATATCTTATTAAATTTGTCACTAGGAGAAAATTCATTTTAAAGTGCAGGTTTTTGCAAAAAGAAAACAATTCCAGCAATGCACTGGGCACCTGTGTATGCATTTTTGTCAGGCACACACCCAGGCACATGGAATTGCTGCCTGAGGATGCCTTACCCATGGCCTTAGCAAATGCTGCCTGATACCAGGAGACATGTGAGGTGTGTCCCAGAAGCATGATTGCTCTGATCACAAGCCAAAAACATCCCAAAGGTACTCGGAAAGTCAAATAGATAAATAACATCTGTAAGGTAGAGTATCCTGCGGTAATTAAAATGAATGTTTTTCATCTTCTTACAACAAAAATGGGCCTCAGAAACACTTTTCAATGATGAGGTTGGTCCTTAGGGAGCCTCACAGTGTAATTCTCCTTGTGTGCTGTTTAAGCAAAGTAAAATTGCACTGTTGTGTTGATGTTAGAGTGTTTGGTATCTATGGGAAGTGGGCATGAGGAGACATCTGTGGTGGTCTGAGTAGCGAGGACACACATTTGCCTTGTGAAACTCACTGAGCTGCACACTCAGGGCTTCTGTCCTTTTCCAGCAGCATTTCATATTTCAGAAACAGTTCAGAGAAATGGACTGGTGAATGACATGGTTAGAGGGTGCTCTTCATCATAGAAATGACAAGGCTGGCGATCTGAAAGTCACAGTTCGGAAAGTCCCCCAGACAGAGGTGAGAGGACATGGAAGAGAGTGGGAGAGAGCATGAGCAGACACCTGGGCCCAAGGGGTAAGCCAGAGGGAGGCAGAGACAAAGCCCAGAGCATTTCTCCACACGTGCTCCAGAAATGGTACAGAGGGCAAGAAGAAAGGAGAAGAAATACTAGAAGAAAGTATCCTTGAGTTCTAGAAAGACAAGTCCAGATTTTAAGCACAAAGTGATGAAGGCCCCACACTGGACACACAGGCTTTTAACACCTGCCAGGAAGAGACTGTCCTAAGAGCACCCTCAGGACACGAAAATTCTTTCCTGGAAACAAGATAGACATTTAGTACCCTCAAACCCTTTGGACACTACAAAACTGCAGCCAATTTTGAATCCTATACTCACTCAACTGCCACCTAGGCATGGTGGGAAAATTAAGATGTTTCTGTGCATATGAGGCCTCAAAAAATACCCACATTCTCCCCATATCATCTTTAGGCTGGAAATCCCCCAAAACACAGGAAATGTAAAGGGTGATGCAGAGAGTGAGCCCAGGTGTCCACTCCCTCCTCTCCTTTTCCCCTTAGGGGCCTTTCCTACTGAACATAACTCTCTCATCCAAGTAAAACCAACACAATGTCTGCCATTTGCTTGTCACATCAACTCAGCAAGAAGCTAAATATTTTAATTCATTTTAAAGATGAAGAAATGAGACTCAGAGAGTTGGAATGACTTGCACACATCGCAGGCATTAACTGGCAAGCTGAGGTTCCACTTGCCTGTGTGAGTGTCTCTTTCTCTTCCATCCTACACCACAATCTTACATCTGTGAGCTTGTCATCGCTCTCCCTCACACTCAGAAACCTTGAAAACTGAAATGTTTAAGAAGAAGAGATAGAAGGTTTTAGATGTGGCCACAGCACTGGTGGACTGGGGTGGCTTATGGTGGTTCCGGTGTGTGGAGTTGTTTTTAGCATTATGCCCTTAGGAAATGCCCTTTCCAACATAAAATGGAAAATCTGAGGCCAGATTAACCACTGCTCTGACTGGAGACTTTCTGTTCCCCTCAAGAGTGTCATCCATGGCAGGGTATCTCCCTCTACCTCCAAGGTCATCCTCTAGATCACAGAGGTCTTTTGTGGCTTGGTATCCATGTAGCATGGGGGTGTGATGGGGCCAGATACAGTGAGCACAGAGGACTGACTTCAGCCAGCTAGGAGGGCAGCATGCCTGTCTTTTGCAGCTTTATGGATGGAAGTTAGACATGAAAGACACTCCCTCCCCCTACCCCCCCAATCTGGTCACCATTTGTCAGAAGCACCATGCTCGGTGAGTCAACCCAGGATCAGAATGGAGAATGTTCAGGAGGAGCAAGTAGGTCCAACAGAAAGATACAAGAGGCTTGGCATATGGGACTCTCTCCCATATCCCTGTTGTCTTTCTCATTGCATTTTCTCCTGATTAAATCCTCTGCATCTGAAGCTGAACAAATCACATACTGAGCATTACAAATGCTTTTGAGTTGTCTGCTGGGTGTCACATAGTATCCGAGGGCTGGAACAAAACAGAACAGGAAGAGCCTGGTCATCTTTGAGTAATGCATTCTAGCATGGATGACCAAGCCAGTGATCATAAGCAGCTGGAGCTCACACATTCTCCTGAGAAGCACAACCTCATGCAAGGAGGCTGGGCTGGGTGTGGTCTGCTTCTTTGAGTTAGGAGGTCAAGGAAGGTGACATCTCATCACAGACTGAAGGCAGGAGGAGATACAGGGCAGGTAAATGTCTGTGGGAAGATACATCTCTGTAAATGGACCAGCAGAAGCCTGTTGCCAGGGGGTGGAAGGCAATGAGGAGCTGCTGCCAATGTGGCCTGGACCTGGAAGAATTGCAGCCAGGAGAAGGCAGGTATCTCCCACGTGAGGCTTGGTTCCAGGAGTGCCAGGTGTCACTCCATCAGCTGGAAAAACCAGGCAGGCATGAGCCTGTGCTTTAGGACATCGTTGTCAGACTTCTTGTTTTCTCAGGGATGCAGGAAGTAAGAACATCCCCTGAGAATGATGGTAGAGGTTTGAGGAAATTGAGAAGGCAGGCAACGGTGGCTCAAGAATGAGGAGGAAGGAATGAGGTGATGAGGCATGGGGCCAGGTGAGGTCGGGATGCCACCTCACAGGTCTGCAGTCTGAGCTGCACAGTGCAGATGCAGAGGCCAGGGGTGAGCTCTGCCTGGGCAAGAAGAGAAGGCAGCGAGTGGGGCTGCCTGCAGGGAAGGCAGTGATTGAGTAGGGATTCAAGCTGGGCAGGGGTGGGAGGGCTGCCTCTCTATGCTGGTGGCAGGGATGCTGAGGCAGCTAGTCCTGGGAGACGTGGGACTCCTGATGGCTTTGTGGAGTCTTCTAGAGCACTTCTAATGCAGTTAGAGCATTTCCACCCACCCTCCTCTCTCTCTCCCTCACTCAGCATCAGACTCCATCACAGTCTGGGGACTTGCCAGCCTCCTCAATTCCCTCCTGTTTCCTCATAGGCATTTCCCTTAACAAAATGCCAACTAATTCTAGTGCATTTACAATCTAGTCATCTAGTGCAGCTTTGGCAATAGGAGCAAGCAGAGCTCAGGTGGGCAGCTGAGGGACAATGAAGCCCTTCCTGGCAGCTGGGTTCAGGCTGTGAGGGTCCCGTGCAAGTCATGGCAGGACTGGGCTACCCCTTCTGCAGTTTTCCACATGCAGGCCACCTCCCATGATGGGGTACATTCAGTGGCCCTCACTATAGATCAAGTTTCTAGAAACAAAGTGTCATCATTCTTGAAAGGTGCCATTCTACTGTCTTGGTCTGCTTGTGCTGCTACAACACAAGAGACCAGGAAAATTATGAAGAATAGGAATTTACTTTTCACAGTACTGGAGGCTGGAAGTCCAACTCCAGGTTCTGGCAGGGTCAGGATCTGGTGAGAGCTGCTCTCTGCTTGAAAGATGGTGCTCAACTGAATGTCCTCTGGAAGGACCAGTGCCGTGTGCTCACATGGCAGGAAGGCAGACCCAAAAAGAACCCTTTTTAAGGACATGTAATCATACTCATGAGGGGTCATCCTTGTGACTTAATTCCCTCTAGGGGTCCCCACCTCTTAGCACTGTTACACTAACATTAAATTCCAACTTATGAATTTTGCAATTGTCCCACCATAAACAATTCTGCCTAAAGACTCTTGTATATATATTATAGCTCTTCTATTTCTATTTCTGTAGGTTTCCAAAGAGGAACAGATACTCCTTAATATTAATCTTCCTCTCAGTTCCCCAGGGACCCTGACTCAAGTCAGATAAATGTGTTTGCCAACTGAACACTGAAGTGATAGTTCCAATCTCTCCCTCTGAAGGACTAGTTGGAGGATTTACATGCAGATATTAAGGAGTCAGAGAACTTTGTCTGAAAGGCTGAAGGTTAGATGAGACTGAGCTGCTGTGGCTAATGTGCAGGCCTGGCTGGGGTTGAGGGAAGCAGTGCACGTGTGCATGTATGTGAATGTGTGTGCATTTCTGCATCACATGGCTGACCTCACAGTGCCAGGTCTGCATTCCACCAGATGAATGAGCAGGTGACAATCGCGGGTCAGCTTTCCTGTAGGCAATGAGCACACAGTAGGACACTTGCCCCAAGTAAAATCAATGTATACATAACCTCAAATCATGTACAATGTCCTACAGAAAACAAAATGTATCACAAAGTAGGAAAACTGACAAACTGAACTTTATAAAAATCTAAAAATTTTGCTGTTCTTGAGACACTCTTAAGGAAATGAAATGGCAAGCTAGACTTGAATTAAAAATGTGAAAAACTATATTTGATAAAGACTTGATTCCAATATAAGAAAAAATGAGACAAGGCTAGGTGCTGGGGCACATGCCTGTGATCCCAGCAACTTAGGAGGCTAATGCAGGAGGATCACAAGCTTGAGGGCAGCCTCAGCAACCGAGCAATATCCCTCCTCAAAATAAAACAAAATGGATTGGAGGTGTTACTCAGTGGTACAGCACCCCTGGGTTCAATGCCCAGTAAAGAAAAAAACGGAAAGAAGGAAGCTGGAAGGAAGGAAGAAACAAAAAAAAATTAAAAAACTATTTAAAATGGGGAAATGAACTGGACAGATGTTTTACCAATGAAGGTATATAGATAGTGAATAACCACACAGAAAGATGTTCGACATCAGCCGTCATCAAGGACATGCAAATCAGAACCACAGTGAGATTCGCGCGGCAAGAGCAATGCCGCCCCTGCATACCGTTGATGGGAATGCAAAATTCTTAAAAGTTACACACACTTTCCACAAGACTCCATGATTTACTCCTATGTGTTTTCTCAAGAGAAAACATGTCTACCTGAAGATCTGTATGTGAATAGCATCTTCATCCCATTTCCTCACAAACTGGAAAGAACACTGGAATGAACAACAAATTATGGTATCCCATACAAAGAAATACAATCCCCATAGGAGGGAGTGGAGAGAGTCCTGTGGTCCAGCCTCATACATGGTCAGACAGTTGGAGGGGAATGTTTGATTCCACTCCAGCAGATACACTCAGATCCCAGCTCCAGCCCGGGCTCCAATGGCAGGTGCCAGACACCAAGGACCAAGACTTCTCCCAGCATTGCATTGGTGTTAATGTTTCCCCAGTTATTTGCAAAGAGCCACAGGTGTTTTAGTCAGTGTTTTTGCTACTGTGACCAAATGACCTGACATGAACAATTTTAGAAGAGGGAAAGTTTATTTTGGGGCTCACGGTTTTAGAGGTCTCAGCCCATAGACAGCCAGCTCACTTCCTCTGGGTCTGAGGTGAGGCAGAACATCACGGCAGAAGAGTGTGGCAGAAGAAGGCAGATCAGGACATGGCACCAGGAAGCAGAGTCCCCTCACCATGGACAAAAGATATACTTCAAAGGCAGGAGCCTGCGGCCCACCTCCTCCACCACACCCCTCCAGCCTTGGCCACCACCCAGTTGATTCCTGGCAGGGGGTCAGTCACTGATCAGCTTTCATAGCTCAGTCACTCCACCTCTGAACGCCTTTGCATTGTCTCAGACACGAACTTCTGGGACACCTCATCCACACCATAACAGCAGGGTCATCTTTGATTATTCTCTCCTCTTCCTACTCATGGTTGATGGTGTACAAGTAACTGACTCACCTTATGGGACACATCTTTCCTGATCACTTACTTCGTTGACCCCCACCACTGGTCCAGACCATGCCTCCTGCTGGGTCTGTTTTTGTAGCAGCCACATGTAGTGGGAGGTGCACAGTGTCAGGGACTAGTGAGGATTCAGAGGCCTCCTTTGTGGAGAAGGGATGTGACCTGGAGCTCACAGGGCTGGGCCAGGCAGAGCATGATGTTGCTGGAAAGTATTTCTTTGTATGAGGATGCCATGATTTGTTATTCATGACGCTGTATTCACTTTGGAAAATTAGTCCTGCCTCGAGGAGGATTTCTTAAGGTGGGACAAATTTTCTGAAGTGACATTACCTCTGGGACCAGTGCCCTTCCCTTGAGACGGCAGGACCTGTGAAGACCCAGGCTTGCAAACCACCTGTGAATGCAGTTAGGGACTTTGCCCACAGGAAGTCACCCTCAGACACCTGGCAGCCAGGTGATGCCTCAACAGTAAGCCTCAACTCCCTCCCTCCCTCCCAGTATCTCCACTGAGGCTGGGCACTCAGAATCTTCCCAGTGGTCACTCAAGCAGAAGTCTCTCTGCCCCAACACAAGTAAGAAGACACTGCAACCCATTTCCTTGCCACTGAGGTGCTGGGAGGGACAAAGATGCCTCCAGAGACTGCTGGCCCTTCAGAAGGTGTCCCAAATCCCATTCCTAAGAACTGGTGGACAGGTTACTCTACGTAGTAGGAGGAAGTTGGAGCATCTGATTAAATTCAGCATCTTGAGATGGGCAGACTGCTCTGCACTGTCCAGGTGGGCCCAGTGAGACCCTACGAGAGGGAGGCTGAGGGTCAGGAGAACAGAGGACACCAGCTGCTGGCTCAGAAGCATGGCTCACTTTATTGAGGACATTCAGAGTACACAGTGCACTGGGAAATGTGCCGCTCAGACAGAGGGAAATCTCAGGCTCAGCATGGTCACAGGGGTGGGGGCAAAGGGCAGGTTTGCTGTTCCTTGCACAGTACCACTCAGCGGTGTTTCGTTCCATGCAAGGGTCCCCGTGTGCCTCACGTTTCTCTTTCCAGAAACAAAGTCACATTTCAAGATTAACAGACAATAATGGGTGACCATGTTGACTTTTCATGCATATTTCATATAAAGGACAAATTGATGCTCACAGTGAAGTCAAAGGAACACCTTCCCATCCTGAGGCAAGATGGGAAGAGCCTGCTTTTGTCCAAGCCAATACATTCTGGCAAAACGTTCTTGCCTCTCCCTGTCCCAAACCAATGTCCCCTTTCTCATCAGTTCTTCCTGGTAGGTGTTAACTGGTGATAGGACAGCTCTGCCTTTTCAGAAATCTTGATTGGCACTGGGCCTAGGACCACAGTGTAGCCCCGACCTGCGTCAGGTTTAGATTGACCACATCTTCACTGGACTTTGCTTCCCACTGTCTGAGACTGACTGGAAACATCAGCTCTGGTGGAACTCACTCTGGGGGGCTGCCTGCCTCCTGACTGTGGGAGCGACCTCCTGAGCACTGAGGGACTCTCGCGGACTGCCCTGGGAGACAGGGGTATCCAGGGTATTTTCCTTACACTCAAGAATGGGGAGTGACACAGAGTTTGTAGTGAGGTGGGATTCTGCCAAAACCAGTCACAATGGGCCTAAGATCAATATCTTTTGGGTCAACAAGAGACTTCAGATTGAAATGCTGCAGAATGGCAGACAGGAGCAGAAAGAGTTCCATGCGGGCCAGGCCTTCTCCAACACACACCCGTTTTCCTAGAAGTAACCACAGTACTGGTGAGACACAGCAGGTTTCAGAGAGACATCATTAACAGCAAGGCTGCAGGGCAGGGCTGGAGGAAGCTGGGGCAAACACATCCTAAAGCAGCAAGCACTCCCCGAACCCACTGAAAGAAGCATAAAAGCAAAGAACAGGATCTTCGTGATATAGATCTATTTGGGGCCATCAAGAACACAGCTGCAAAAACTTCAGTTTGGAAATTGGCCTCTGCTCGGTGAAGAAGGCACCCAGTGCTACCAGTGGTGCCCACGGGATGGGTGGGCACGTTAGACGCCAACACCCCCGGGAGTTCCAGGGTGGAGCTGGTGGTGGCGTCTTCCTCTCCAGAGCCTGAGGCACAGCCCCGGCGAGGAGCCTCAGGGGAGCACCACTTACATCAGGAGGCTGCACGCTTCCCATGGTGAGTCCGGGGAACCAGAGGCGAGTCTGTTAATGACTCTTGTATAAAATGATGGGTATCAGGTGGTATGGGTTTGAGAGGTTTTCACTGTCCAGTTAAGTAAAAATGGTCTGACAGCGAATGAGGGAAAGCGTCCACTCTGGAAAGAATGGTCTACCCACAACACCTCATTTCCAGGACTTATTGTGAAAGATGTCACCCGGCCTCTGAATGCAGGAGCACACTTGGCTCATGGGATGAGGAGGGCTGGGTGCTGGTTTATGGCTGGCTGGTGGCAGAGACACAGGGGGCGGATGAGGTGGGAAGAGACCATTCCAGGCTGAGGTGCTGCCTGTGAACCCTGCTCACCTGCAGAAAAAGGTTTGAAATAGTCACTGTACTTGAACTTCCCATTTTCATCCAGAAAGTGCTCTGGCTTAAACTGCCCTGGATCTGGAAATTCTTGGCTGTCATACAGAAGGGAGTCCAGAGTCGGAATCACAACAGTGCCCTGCAGGAGGTACAGACCTGTCAGTCAGGCAACAGAGCACATGTTCACTGTCACCCTGAAGCCCACATTAGACAGGACAGCACATTTCCAGCTGGGACAGTACTCAGTTAAGGACTAGACAGCAGCCAGGGGTCAGGTCTAAGTGGAGAGGAAACCTTAAGGTACTCACAGGGTGGACTCTGGCTGGTTGTGGCTGTCCTTGTTCCTGGCATTGGAATGTGCTACACTCCCAGGTGCCATCAAGGAGGCTTCCTTAAATTCCATCCATTTCTCTGGTCACCAGGACCATACAAGGACCACTGGGGAACTGTCACCCTGCACTGGCCTGGCTCTGCCATCCAGTCACACTGACCACGGAGACTCAGTATCCCCAACCTGCCCTGGCAGACTAGGTGTGAGCTGGTGGGAAGCAATCATGGTGCACACCAGCTCACTCTGACCTTGGGGATGACGTATCCTTGGAACACTGTGTCCCGCGTTGCTTCATGGGGCAAGTTGGAGGGTACAAGGTCAATAAACCGCTGAATTTCATGCACCACAGCATCCATATAGGGCATCTCCAGCCTGTCCCTGACAGCAGGTATGCGGCTTGGCCCAATCACCCTATCAATTTCTTCATGAAGTTTCTCTGCCAAGGCAAGAATGAGAGCAATGTAAAGGGTTGACTCCAGGCTGAACGTCCAACTCTCTTCCACTCACCAACCAAGCACTCTTCCATCTATCTGCCACTCACCTGTCCACCCATTCACCCCAACCCTAACCCATACACTTATCTACCCACCTGTTCATCTTCCCACTTAGCTGAGGACTCATCCCTCCAACCAGCCAGTGTCCATCCACCCACACATCTACCCAATCCATCTACCCAGTCACCCTTCCATTCATCCACCAAACCCACCCAGTGGATGTTTATAGAACATCCTATGCAGTACTTTTGGTGCCCCAGATACTTCAAATTATTGTATAATATCTTCACAAATGTCTATAAGAGCTATGCTCATGGAGGTCTTTTATAGTCTACAGAAACTCTGGCTTCAGTTATCTTAGCTGGAGATGGAGTATTCAATTCTCTGCATGTCAGGAGTAGAGAAAAACAAAAGGGTCTTGGAAACTTCCTCTTGGAGTGAAATCTTTGCATTAATTGTCACCCTAACTGATTCATTACATGCTTCTAAAACGTAAAAGGGCAAATGACAGAATGGAACTAGACAAGCACAGTCTACTTCTTGAAGAAGTTCCTCTGACTGAGGTAACAGCAGCCTTCAGCATGCTTCTTAAACTTTCTGTGTTTGAGATTTCCTATGGGACTTCAAAATGTTGAGTGAAAAAAGAAAATTGCAAAAAGATATGCACAGTACAGTACCCTGGTAAAATATTAAGGCACTATAACCTTGCTGTGAGCTATATGTTGATATGTAGTTATTGATAATTGTACCCAGTCACAGGTGAGGATGATACACAGCCATCCCTAAGCATTGCCTCTGTGGGGAGGGAGGCACAAAGGGGCAGGACTGACCGGCCCTGTAACATGTTTCCTTAAGAGCTCCAAAGCAAATATTGCAAAATGTTAATACATGTTAAATTTGGCAAAGGATACAGGGTGTCTATCATGTTTATTCTCTTTGTTTATATTGGAAAGCCATTGAAGTTAATGATTTAAACTGTGTTTGAGTGCAGGGTTCCCCTATACAGAGTATTCAAAAGTTCTACAACTGCTGCAGATGTGTAAAATATTTCCCTCCCTGAAATTTTGGTTCCTTCACTCTTCATGCTTCTGTATGATTTTTAAAAAGCAAAGGCTTTGCTGAAATAAAGACCAGAGCCTAGGGCCTGACCCTGGTCTGGTCACATATCCATGCTCTTGGGGGAATTGCCTCATGTCCTCCATCTGCTATGCAGGAGCACTGAAGATCTGCCCCATGCTGGCACTTAGTGGGAGGCACATCTCATCAGCAGCAGGAGGGCCCAGTTCAGAGCTGGCGGCCCCAGGCCTCCGGGCTCCCCCTGCAGCTCCCCTGCTCCCTCTTTATGGCAGGTTGGCCCTAACAGCCTGTGTTCAGGTAGGGGCTTTCAGGGTAGGAGGTGGCCTTGTCTCTTCTCCTGGGTTTCCGCTTCATAGCCCTGTGAGGTGAGATGCCCCAGGAAGACCCGAGCCTTGCCCCAACCCCCACTCAGCCTAGAAGGCCAAGTCTTCTCCAGGAGCAACTGGAGAGTATGTTGGCTGTCAGTGAAGGTCTTTACCGACAGACCGACACGTGGTGCTTCTCCCCGCTTCAGTGTTAGACTGCTCTTTCCTGCACCCAGGGCCCTGGTGGGGTGTGGGGCTATCTGTGTTCAAGGGTACCAGCTGCCTGGCACCTATCAGGACATTTCCCTCAGAGCAAATCACCCAACAATCCCGTGGCACCCAAAGGCCGACTAGCAACTGCAGACCGAGGCCGATCTCGTGGCACCCAACTGCAGACCGAGGCCAATCCCGTGGCACCCAAAGGCTGACTAGCAACTGCAGACCGAGGCCGATCCCGTGGCACCCAAAGGCCAGCTAACAACTGCAGACCGAGGCCAATCCCGTGGCACCCAACTGCAGACCAAGGCCGATCCCGTGGCACCCAAAGGCTGACTAGCAACTGCAGACCGAGGCCGATCCCGTGGCACCCAACTGCAGACCAAGGCCAATCCCGTGGCACCCAAAGGCCAGCTAACAACTGCAGACCGAGGCCAATCCCGTGGCACCCAACTGCAGACCAAGGCCGATCCCGTGGCACCCAAAGGCTGACTAGCAACTGCAGACCGAGGCCGATCCCGTGGCACTCAAAGGCCGACTAACAACTGCAGACCGAGGCCAATCCCGTGGCACCCAAAGGCTGACTAGCAACTGCAGACCGAGGCCGATCCCGTGGCACTCAAAGGCCGACTAACAACTGCAGACCGAGGCTGATCCCATGGCACCCAAAGGCCAACTAACAACTGCAGACCGAGGCCGATCCCATGGCACCCAAAGGCCGACTAACAACTGCAGACCGAGGCCGATCCCGTGGCACCCAAAGGCTGACTAGCAACTGCAGACCGAGGCCGATCCCGTGGCACTCAAAGGCCGACTAACAACTGCAGACCGAGGCTGATCCCATGGCACCCAAAGGCCAACTAACAACTGCAGACCGAGGCCGATCCCATGGCACCCAAAGGCCGACTAACAACTGCAGACCGAGGCCGATCCCGTGGCACCCAAAGGCCGACTAACAACTGCAGACCGAGGCCGATCCCATGGCACCCAACTGCAGACCAAGGCCGATCCCGTGGCACCCAAAGGCTGACTAGCAACTGCAGACCGAGGCCGATCCCGTGGCACTCAAAGGCCGACTAACAACTGCAGACCGAGGCTGATCCCATGGCACCCAAAGGCCAACTAACAACTGCAGACCAAGGCCGATCCCGTGGCACCCAAAGGCTGACTAGCAACTGCAGACCGAGGCCGATCCCGTGGCACTCAAAGGCCGACTAACAACTGCAGACCGAGGCTGATCCCATGGCACCCAAAGGCCAACTAACAACTGCAGACCGAGGCCGATCCCATGGCACCCAAAGGCCGACTAACAACTGCAGACCGAGGCCGATCCCGTGGCACCCAAAGGCCGACTAACAACTGCAGACCGAGGCCGATCCCATGGCACCCAACTGCAGACCAAGGCCGATCCCGTGGCACCCAAAGGTTGACTAACAACTGCAGACCGAGCTTGGACGCCAGAGCCTGCAGGGAGGCCTCTCTTGCTTCTCATCTGCACACCTTCAATCTCTGGGTATTTCATGAGAATCAGGAGCCCATATCTCAGGGTGGTACTGGTGGTCTCTGTCCCTGCAAAGAACAGGTCCGCCAAGGTCACAGCGACGTTTTCCAGCGTGTACCCAGGCTCTCCACTGTGCTTTTTCTGTGACGGTAGAGACAGACAGAGGCTTGGTAAGAAATTGTCCTCAGGTGGCTGACGAGAACCTGCTCCCTTCAGCAGACAGCTAGGAACGTGACAGGCTCTCCCAGCACAACCAGGACCCCATCACTTCCACCACACGGCTGGGCAAACCGAGGCTTCCAGGGAGCATGCCGAGGCAGGATGGGCCCTCGCCCAGGCCTCAAGGCTCTGTCTCCGCCAACAGTGCCAGGGCTGTCCCGGGAAAGGGGAGGTGACCTGGGTCCTGGCTGGAGGACCTCTGCTGATAACTCCAACTGCAGGGGTGGGGCCAGCCTCCTTCCAGCCCAAGGGAGGCTGGTGCCTTTGGGCCACAGGGAGGGTCTGAGATATGGTGGGATTCTGAGTGCCCAGGGGGCTGCCCAAGGGAGTCAGTGTGGATGTCTCAGACTGTTTTTAAGTCATAACAAAAAAAGGAAGAAGGCTCCTCTTGCTGGGCCAGAGGAGAGTCCTAGGAGCTGCAGGCATGAGTCTGGGGATGCCTGGGACCCCTGGAACTTGGGCACCATTGGGGAGCTGAAGCAAGGGCCAGTTCACCATCCCTGTGCCTCCTCCCATCGGGAGCAGGGCATGGTGGTCATGCTGAAGCCAAGTATGCTTATGCAACCCCAAAGCATCAAGTACACAGAAGACAGTTGGATGCCAGCCAGCAGCAGGCAGCGTGGATCTCAGTGCTTGTGCCCCACCCCACCCCAGCAAACCCAGCAGCCTGGCTGTGGTTACCGTCTCCATTTCCATGAGCAGGCAGTCGGTGAAGTCCCGGGGACAGCTTGGGTCCAGTGACTGGAGGTGCTCCTTGGCTCTTTCAAGCGTATATGCTTTTATTTCAGACACATTTGTTAAGACTTTTCTATGGCTTCCAGGCAGGTAGCGTAAGTAGCCCGAAAAATTATTGTAAAGCTGAAGACAAAGAAAGTTATAAAACTTCCATTTGACCCAACTATCCCACTCCTCGATTTATACCCAAAGGACTTAAAATCAGCATACTACAGTGACGCAGCCACATCAATGTTCATAGCTGCTTAATTCACAATAGCTAGATTGTGGAACCAACCGAGATGCCCTTCAGTTGATGAATGGATAAAGAAACTGTGGTGTATATACACAATGGAATACTACTCAACTATAAAGAAGAATGAAATTCTGGCATTTGCTGGTAGATAGATGGAGTTGGAGAATGTCATGCTAAGTGAAATAGGCCAAACCCAAAAAACCAAAGGCTGATTGTTTTCTCTGATAAGTGGATGATGATACATAATGAGGGGTGAGTGGAGGGGGATAAGAGAAGAATGGAGAAACTTTGGATGGTGTAGAGGAAAATGGGGTGGGAGAGGGTGAGGGAAGGAAAGACAGCAGACTGAGACAGACAGTATTATACTATGAACATGTATGATTACATGAATGGTGTGAATCTACATTGTGTACAACCATAGGAATGAAAACGTGTACCCCATTTGTGTACAATGAATCAAAATGTTAAAAATTAAAAAATTTAAAAGTTAAAATTAAAAAATATATAAATGTATATAAAAAAGAAAAGAAAATTATAAAACTGTTTTTTCTGAATGCAGCATAATTTTGTGCTGGGCTACTAACCTCCAAACTTGAGTCTACGGCTACCACTGCTGTGTTATTTAGAATATTCGTGACCAATGATGTTTCAGAGTGCCATTCTCCAGGCAGAGCACCCTCTGTGGTGAAATGTGGCGAAAACATCCACACACAGGTCAGTAGACGTGGCAAGGTCAGGAAAGAGGCACTCGGGGCCCTGAGTGTCCCGTGGAGGGGCACAGGGGCTGCCTGGCCCCTCCAAAGCGCTCTAGGCCCCAAGCTTCCACGGGCCTATCGTCCCATGCCCCCCGAACCTGCCTTCTCCTTCCAACGCGACTGCACAACCTGAGACCAAGGGAAGGGAAGAGGGTTCACCTGCAGCCAGGGGGTACTGAGCAGGTAGAAGTTCTCGTTAAATAGGCTCATGAGCCGCAGACACTTCTTGTCGTCGTAGCTGAAACGCCTGTTGAACAGGATGTCGGCTATGACGTTGCAGGGCGCGCAGCCCACGAGGAAGGTGGGGTCGAAGGGCTGGCCTGGAGCACAGGTGAGATGTCAGGGAGGCCATGCGGAGGCAGGCACATGCCCACCAGAGCCCCAGCCAGCTGCTCAGTCCCCGCACACTACCACTGATGCCTGGGGACGTGTGACAGGCCACAGAAGGTGGCAAATGCTCTGTCTACTCTCAGTGCCATCTAGGGCACAGAGGTCATGTGGTGGTCACTCTTGCTCCCTTTGAAGTAGAGCTGGAAATGTGAGTCCAGAATTCAGTGGCTGTGGACCAGCATGACCCTCTCTGGTCCAGGGACCCTGTAGCTGCCACCTGCTTCCAGGTTGATCTCTGCCCTCCAAGGGCTTGGCCAGGGCTCCCCTCCCTGCTTCCTGCCCAAGAATACACACCCTGAGTCTTCCTGAGCTCCTCCAGCAGGAAGTGGGCCTCCCTCTGGATCCGCTCCTCATTGCCCTGTTTTCCCATCCCGTAGTCCCGGAGGGTGGTCAGGGAGAACCGCCGGATGTCCTTCCACGTAGGTCCATTATTGAAAATAATTCCTAAGGAAGAGGGACAGCAGAAGTCACCCCAAAGGCCCAGGTCTTGGGGACATGGGACTGGGGCCGTAGGTGGTCCTCACAGGGCCTTTGGGTCCTGGGCAGGATGTGCGGGTGAGGAAGAACCACAAGAGGAGGTGGGGAGGTGCAGGGCTCCTCGGGCACACCCACCCTCCTGGGGCCTTCATGATAAGGCGTCAGCTTACAGTCTTTGGCTGTCCATTTTCCTCCGAGCCTCTTCCATGCCAAATAAAAACCACATGTGGCCACTCCAAGAAAGAGCGCTCACCTCTTTTCTGCCTATTGGCAAAATTCTTGGACAGCCTTTCGGTCCCCATGGATTTTAACCCTCACTCAACAAGCATCTCAACTCTTCACTTTATGGCTTCACAGCAGAGGCCTTGACTGAGACCTGAAGGTCACAAGACCCTACTGCAAGGACCTGCAGCTGGAAAGACCAAGCACTGACCCTTCACATGGCCCTCTCCTCCCAGTGCCTGACCTGCTGGACCTCCAGAGTGTGAAGACACTTGGAATCAACAGACCCAGATTGATGCTTTTTCTCTGTAAAGTGTTGGGGCGCTTCCATTCCTGTCTCAGTCAACTCTGTGGACGTTGTTATTCTTCCCCAGATGCAGCTTCAGTCACCCTGACTGTTGGAACCAGCCCTGGGGCCTCCTTGCACTCCAGGGCACCTGGAGTTCTCCCTTGCGGCCTCCCTTCTTCCTCCTCCTGCCTTTTCCATTATCACTTCCTCAAGAAGCAGGTTTGGCACCCACCATGCCAGGCATCCTGCTAGACGCTGGGCATTCTAGGGCAACAGGGGCAACAGTGGCACCCTTACAGACGCAGCGGCTTGTGCCTCGCATTTCCTCGCACATTGACTGTCCGACGGCCCGCGGAATGCTTGGTGGGAGGCCCTGCAGGATGCTAAGAAAGTGCCCAGGGGATGTGCCATCGATCACCATGGTCCAAGGAACTTTCTAGAAAGAGGCTGGTTGACCTGAGAGGGGCAAGGACAGCATGTGACATGAGGGGGGAGGTATAGGCGAGATGATGGTTCCAACTTCACCCTGAAGGGTGGGGAGGAGGGTGGAGCTGCACGGGCACTTCCTGAGGAGGCCACTAGCCAGGTTGAGAACCTAGGTGGCAGCACTTTTCTGGGACACATGCAGTTCCCTTGGCACATGATCACACACCTGTGCTCTGTCTTATGCCAAAAATAAACATTCACATTATCCCTGAGGGGCTAGACACGTCTCTTGTTCAGGTCAGGCAGTCTTGTTCAGTGTCAGTCTGGGCCACATGGGATGAATAGGGATCTGGAGTCTCCAGGCAGAGGCAGCAAAGACCCTGGAGCCCAACACATGGAGAGGCAAAGCCTGGCCCCTATCCTGCTGCCTGCAGCTCACAGCCTAGGCCACAGGGGCAGATATGGCCCTAAGCCAGAACCACACTGCTCTACAGCAGGACCCTGCCTCCCGAGCTCCAACAACTCCTCCGGTGCCAGCAACAGGGACTGAGAACATCGGTGTTGCTTTTACTGAGATAAGTCAGCAGAACAAACCCGCAGTGTTGAGGAGGGGGAGCCAAAGGTCACTGCCTGTGAGGTGATATGATCTGGGAAATGCAGACCCCCAAAACCAGACAGGATGCCAAGAGGCAGCTGCCCACTCACTGACTTGAGCCCCACACGACAGGGAGAGGTTTCTGGTTACAGCAGATGGGACACTTCACTTCCGACCTGCTTCGGGATCCCCTGAAGAGACCAGTGGGAAGCAGAGAAGAATGTGCTGGCAAGGTGAGGGCAGGAAGGAGCAGAGACCCCCAGAGCTGGTGCATCATGAAGGCAGAATGGTAGTCGGGGCTGGAAAACAGTGGCTGGATGATGATCCAGCCCCACCCAACCCCCCTCCCCACCGGAGGGAAGGGGATTTCTGCGTGGGCTGAATGCAGGGCTCTGGCAACAGGAGACGAGAGACTTCCTGGAAGTCTGCTTCACTCCTCCTGGCCTCAGAACGTCCACCCCTGGAGGCCTCAGGAGGCTCTCTCAGGAGATCATCAGCTGCTGCTGGCACAGGCTGAAGCTGGCGGCCCTGGCAGACAATGTCTGCCAGGTTTGGGTGCCTCATGGCAGGCGAGGGGACCTGGGTGGATGGAGCCACCAACACCCCAGAGGCAGTTTAGGCTGTGAATGAAAGAGTTCCAAGAAAAGCAGCCCGAGGCAAGAAGGTCTGGGAAGGGCAGACTCAGGCTCAAAAGCAGCCCCTTTGCCTCTCTGTAAGCTCTCTGTGCCACTGGTCGGCGTGGGTACCTGGCATGGGCACCTGCTGACAGGTACATGGCACCTGCTCAGTGGAAACTTTGTAGAAGCTTTCACAGGCAAGAGCCATCGCCCAAGGGCCTGAGGTCTCCTACCCTTCTGTCTTCATTCTGTGGCTGTCACTAGACTGTTAATGTGGGCATGGCCAGGCGAGGTGATGGCCGCCACCCACTGTGCCCCTGGGTCTGCCCACCCGCCACTAGGAGGCACACTCACCCTTGTGCTCATGCGCCTGGAATGCGGGGATCTCCCCTCGGCCAGAGAACTCGTTCTTGTGGTTCAGCAGCACCTCCCTCACAGCCTTGTAGCCGTGCAGGACCACCACTCGCCGGGGGCCCAGGTACAGTGTGAACACAGGCCCGAAGCGCTCTGCCAGCTGCAGGGACCAGCACACAGTGAACCGGGAGGTGGGTGGGGATGGCCAGATCAAGACGGCCTGACTTGGTCACTGTTCCTGTTGTCCACCAGAGAACTGGAGGGATGTGGGGAAAGACTATGCAGCCTGTGTGGGGAGCTCCCCTAGGAGAGGCCACTGCATTTGCAGGAGAGCCCTCTCCCTGCTGGACACCAGCTCTGGACCTTGTCTCCTCACGTCCCTCCCCTGAAGCCTTGTAGCCAAGGCCCACTTCCATCACCCCATTGTTCACTTCCTAAGTCAAGGTCCTGGACCATGGGATGCTGCGGGCAGACCTGGAGCCTGTGTCCTGCGTGATGACACCCCCTCGCACAAACACCAGTGCCACCCCTGTGCCCTGCAGCACCCTGGCCTTGGTTAGCTCACGGGGTGCTCGCTGCAGCCCTGGGAGACAGGTGTTGGTATTCGGGTGGAGCATGGTGGACACCAGCTGGGATGCACCCCTTGCTTGTGTGGCAGCTGCCCCATGGCTACACCAGCTGCACCAGCCTCCCCACGATCACTCCGCTTGGCCTCTTGGTTAATGCCCACCCTCCGTGTTTGGTGCCCAAGTTGCAACACCAGCAGAACTTTCTGGAAAGGACTCCCAGGTGCTGCTGCCCATCCAATTACTCCACAAGAGGCTGGTGTTGGAGAGCAACAGCTTTCCTGACAATGAACTGAATACAGGTTTATTAGATCTCATTCCTGAATCATTCTCCCTAAAAGAATGATGTGTCTCTTACCCTGGCGAAGGACTTAGGAATATCCTTCAGGTCCACCTGGAGAACATTCCCAATGATGGGGAGTGGGAAAGGTCCCGGAGGCAGGTTCCAGCTGCTGTGGATCTGCTTCCAGATGGATATGAGCAGGAGGGTGGCCACCCACACCAGCAGGGCGAGGGTGATGCCAAGAGCAGCCATGGTGCCTCTGGGACCCTCTGCAACACAAGGGACGGTCCCCGCAAAGGGAGCTTTATAATCAGCGCCCAGAAGGAGGGTGGCCCACCAGCCAATGCGCCTTCCTTCTCCCACAGCCAAGGAATTAGTTTGCTATTAGAGGCGGCTGGCACTCATTTCAAAGGTCTATTCCTGTAGCAGTTTTCTCTTAGAAGTTGTATTCAGTGACCTAATGAGGACGGGCCAGGACAGGGTCAACACTAGGTTGCTGGCACCTGTCACCTGTCACAGAAACACATCCAGGGGCACTTAATTCTCCTCTTTAAAAGGGAAATTTCCCCCCTTTTCCCCATAGGTCAGTCTGGGGGGTGTGGGACTGTCCCCCAGACACTGGTTGGATACGGATCACGCTTGCTGGCACTTGTTTGGGCAGGGCTTATGTAAGCCAGCACCAGGCTCACCACCTGGAAAACACTGAGGGCGGAGGAGGACAACTCAACTTCTGAAACTCATTCCACTTCGTAAAATTAGCTGGCAAATTTAGAGGAAGCAAATATTTTAAAGGCAAAGAAAAAGAGTTGACCAATTCTGAGATTGTTTGCACCGCCAGAGCTGGCACCTGTCTGGAGTGGCCAGCACGTGCCTGGTGCTACCTTACATAAGCCCTGCCCCAAACAAACTCCAGCAAACGTGATCCAAATGCCTACCACATCCAACCAGTGTCTAAGGGGACAGTCCCTGACACCATAGGCTGACCTGGGGGGAAAAGAGGAAATTTCCCTTTTAGTAGGAGAATTAAGTGCCCCTGGATGTGTTTCTGTGACAGGTGACAGATGCCAGCAACCTGATATTGACCCTGTCCTGCCCCATCCTCATTAGGTCGCTGAATACAACTTCTAAGAGAAAACTGCTATAGAGATTTTAATAATCTCTGATTATTAAAAAAGATATTTTATTGTAGATATTTAGGCAGAAGTCATCCTCCAGAACCATTTTGTCACATTCTAAAAGGTAAAACTCCATTGCTGGCTGTGCTTTAACAGGAGCTAAACTTGGAAGAGTGTATTCCTCCATCAAGAGCACAGTGATGCTGCACACTTCTCTGCGTCTTCTTACTTCAATCACTTCCTCATATGATCCACACCCACTTTTCCATTAGGGCTGTCTCTAGGTATATTGTGAGTCTCTTTGTGTGCAAGTAGTAAGGATAAGGAGACTGTTTCAGTTCTCTCATCTCACTGGTAATATGGAGAGAATTTTAATTTATGTATTACAATTATATACTATTATGTAAGTAATACATCTTTATGTACCATGCAAAAATATGATGAACGATAGAGAAAACAAATACTGTGAAGCACCTGAATCCCTGTGGCCAGGGTGGTGCTTCTGTTCCTGTGTCTATGAACGCGAGACTCTGTGGTGTCCACCGGCTTGCCTGGCTCTCCTCTGCAGCCTGTAATCCACATGGATGAGTCCTCCTTCTGCCCTCAGACCACAGCACCTGCTTGTTGACCCCTGCTCGGTGGACAGCTGCCAGCCTCAGTCTAGAAATACACTTACACTAGTTCTTAATTAACCTGAATAATTAATCAGCAGCTCCTGATCTGGACAAGGAGCAACCTTCTGCAGAGTTGTCCCCATGCCATGCAACTCTCAGGAATTTTAGCATCAGAATTGTACTTTCAAATTTGTTCAAATATGTTTTCTTCTATTTTGTAAATCAGCATTTGGCTGTGGCATTAATATTTACAGTCCCCACACCAAGTGAGCATTTTCCCTCAAATGCACACTGCACAAATCCCCTTGCTTGTCCCTTCTGCCTCAGCGTGGCTGCACTGAGCTCCTGCTTCTAGGCATGGGGACCCTCACACTCAGAGCCAGATTCTCCAGGAGGGGGCACAGAGGGAAACTCTGGATCCCAGGCTTCTCCAGAGAGCTGAGTTCCCGTTAGTGGCACTACTTGAGGCAGAGCGTTTTCTGTTAGGCTCAGTGCACTGAATCCCCTTCTTTCGTACTCACAAGAAGAAAGCATGAACTAACGAGAGGCCCTCAGGAGACCATGCCACAGCCACAACTCCTGAGCCCACAGTGGAGACAGGCAGAACCTCCTCTATGGCACTCGAAGGCCAGGTACGGAGAGGAAGTAGAGTAGCAATGGAGGGGAAAACATGCCCAGAACACTGGGTGCAGGGCTCCCTCCAGAAGTCTCCTCCGGGGCAGGGGACAAAGCTCAATTGGTAGAGTGCTCACCTACCATGCACAAGGTCCTGGGTTCAATCCCCAGCACCTCCTGTTTTATGTGCTTAAAGTCAGGCCCCTTACTAAGCTCTCATTTCTAACTCAAAAAACAGTTTCAAAATAGAAATCCGCCCAGACAAATATGTAATGTTCAATATTACTCTTAGCTAAAAGCAATAACCTTGACAAAAGTCAAAACTCCCCCAAGAAACACCAAACACACAGCACGGTGTCCAAAGTGCAGGCCAGCGTGGCCTAGGAAAGTGGTTTCCACATCAGGTGGGGTTCATCACTCCTAGGAAAGTGGTTTCCACATCAGGTGGGGGTTCATCACTCCTAGGAAAGTGGTTTCCACATCAGGTGGGGGTCATCACTCCTAGGAAAGTGGTTTCCACATCAGGTGGGGGTTCATCACTCCTAGGAAAGTGGTTTCCACATCAGGTGGGGTTCATCACTCCTAGGAAAGTGGTTTCCACATCAGGTGGGGTTCATCACTCCTAGGAAAGTGGTTTCCACATCAGGTGGGGTTCATCACTCCTAGGAAAGTGGTTTCCACATCAGGTGGGATTTATCACTGGGTCCTCTGATCTCCCAGAGGTCTAGCTCCAGTCTGAGCTGCTGTTTAGCCTGCTGGGAGTAAACAGTGCTGTCCTCCTGATCCAAGAGTCATCCCTGCTTGAGTGGAGGAAGCTGATCCTGGCTCTTCATGGGCTCCTCACTGACAACCGGAGGTGTTGGTGTCCAGGCCTTGCTGGTGCTCAGCCATGTAGGCTGGAAAGGGCTGTGATGCTCCTAGTATTTGACGTATAGCAAGGGCTGATAAGCACTTCTCTTGTGAATTGTGAAGAGTGCTGATGTAACAAACAGCAAGCCCCGCTGCTAACCCACACTGCCACCTCCCACCCCAGATGCATCTGCTAACCCACACTGCCACCTCCCACCCCAGATGCATCTGCCTACACACCAGCACATTCAGACCGGTGGCCTCTCTGAAGTTTGCTTCTCATATTCCCCGTGATTTTCTTTCTTATGTCTTTATATTGTTTTATTTTTATTTTCAAAAAAGTGATTTTGTGACATTTATATTCCTTGAGACCTAAATTTTTAACCGTTGTTACCTTTATAGGAAGTGTCCACAATGTGAGATGTGGCTGTGGGTCATCAACTTAATGGGTATAGAAACTTCACACTTTATGTATCCTCTATCCTGCCAGACCGTTCCTAAGTTTTAGCCATTGTAAAGAGTGTTGCTAGGGGTATTGTAGCACATGCTTCCAGAGCACTGTGCAAGAATATCTCCGGGCCAGGGCACACCTGCCCCCTGACACTTGGCCTACATCATTTCCTGAGTACCTGAGCCACCTGCAAACTTATGCCCGACGTGATCCTGCCTGGGGGCCTCCTCTCAATGCTTGCTGCTTGTGAGTCCTAACTCATGCTCAGCTAGTGCAAGTGAAATGGCAGAGCTGAGTTCCGTTTCCCTGATTATGAATAGGGTGCCTTACAGATATGGTTAATAGTCCTTGTTCAGATTTACAGGCTACAATGATCTTTTTCCACTATTTGGGTTCCATTCCATACTATTTATATTTGTCTCCCTCGCTCCCTTCTTTCCAAACAGGTATTCTCAAATTATCAGTCTTTAATTTGGGGATCAGCCCTTTGTGGGGAATTTAAAGATTCTTTCTTACTGTGGAAAGACAGGAATGATAGTTGCCTATTTGTAAAGTTCTTTTACATTTATGACTGAAAGCTATGTAGAATTTACTTTTGGGTATGGTGAGGACTAAGGATAAAGTTTTGCTTTTCCCAGGTAACTATGAATATCCCAAGACCTCATCCCTGATCCTCACTTCCTCCTTCTACACAGGTCAAGTTTCCTGCACAGTGGATCCGTCAGAAGTCAATCTGTCTCTTCCTGAGCTTCAATAAAGCTTTATGTTAAGTCTTGAAATCGAATAGGGTGAGTCCTATCACTACATAAGTAGACATATATTTTAGATATTTTTAATATATACATATGGAGTGCTCTGACCCTTTGTTCTTCCATATAAATATTGAGTCAGTTAAATTTCCTCAAAACCTCATTTGGTATTTTGATTATAATTACATTGACTCTGTGAACTAAATATCTTTAAGTATTGCTTCTTCTTATCCATGGTACAGAATCAATTCCCATTTATTTAACTCAAAATGTTTTCAATAATTTTCTGCATATAAATTGTATACATTTTTTGGTTAAAATTATCCTTAGGCAATTGAGATTCGTGAAACGGACTCACCTTCTCCATCTGCCTGTTGCTGGTGTGGAGCAACACAGCTTTCTGCTTGTTGATCCAGAGTCTTCTTGCTGCACTCTCGTATTCATATGATGTCTGCAAGGATCCTCTGGAGGGTCCTAAGAAGACAGTCCTATCGTTCATGACAACCAAGGGTTTTGCCTTATCTTCTCCAATCCTTATGTCTACACTGTGGTTTCTTGTCTTACTGTGTGACTAGAACCTCAGTATTCTGTTGCTTTAATTTTTATTTTAATGGGGGTGTTCTTAGAATTTTCCTTTAAGACTGATGCTTGTTGCAGGGTTTTGATAGAAATCCTTATGGAAGTTAAAAATGTTCCCTTTTACTTCAAGTCTACTAAGAATTTCCTAAGTTAGCAATTGCCATCAAATTATCAAATGCTTCTTTGATTCTGTTCAGCCTCTGGGCTGCAGATGCCCCAGCGACTGTTCGACAATACCAAGAAAGAACCTGGAAGACTTGTTGGACACCTCATTACCCACGCACTCCGTGGTGGTGGCAGGTTGGTGCTGTGGTGTCACCCATGCCCACAGCTCGGGGAGCACGTGGCTGGCTGCATGCCCACCGGGCGGTGGGTCTCCTCCAAGCTTTTTGAGCTAACGCCTTTAACTTAACCACCATCGCTCTGCAGGCGCCCCACCTAAGGGTTGGATGCAAGGGCAGGAACCAGCTTCCCCATCCAGTTCCTTCACAGTCATATTCCTGAGGGTCCTTGTCTCCCTGCAAGTTTCCTAGGCACTCATCGGTGTCGACACCAGGGCTTCGTGACAAGCGTTCTCCCGCCTGCTAACGTGGTAAGCAGCGCTCGTGCACTCTCCAGTGTGAAGGCCCTGCCTCACTGAGGGTCTTTGCTGTCTTGATGAGCCTGTGCCCAAAGGGTGGGCACCAGCCACTGGCGTGGCCTGCTGACCCATGCGCTGCCTCTCCTGTCAGGGTCGCCTGTGCTTCATAGAGGGTTTGACGCCTGCCCACTGAGTTTCATCCTTTGGAAGTTCGAATAGGAAAAGTAATCTGCTTTTTGAAAGTTGGAAAAAACTCACTTTTTACACTACCTGATATTTTTACTTGTAATAAAGCTTTATGTTAAGGCATTTATACTTCAGTTTATTTAAGAGGATACCTGGTCAGGCATAATATTTCTCCTTGAATCCCCTGTGAGGAAACATTTTTTCAGGGTCTTGTGATTCCTTTCAAGCTTAAATCCACTGACTTCACTTTGCTTGGTATTATACGGCCAGCCCTTGTTGTTTTTAGCATTGAGCTGTCTTTTCATCCTAAATGCTGTTTACTTGTACTTTTTTTGTCCTTGAGTAGCCTCAGAGGCAGTTTGTCCATTCCACTGAACCTTGAAGAGCAGTTTCACTTATTTGCATTTCGCCATCTCTGCTTTCATCCTTATCCGCTGCCCTCTGCCCTTCCCTGGGGTCATCACACTGAGAACTTTCCGGTCAGACATCTGGCTCATTGCTTTCTAGTCCTTCTCTGACCTGCTTTTGCTGCTTCCTGAGTTTGATAATACTTTCTTCGCTGAGTTCCATCCCATTCACCCATGATGTAGAAATAAAATATTTTCAAACTCATGTGGAAAAATGGTAAGAAAAGTATAATGTACCCCATTTCCATTACCCAGATTCAATAATGTTCAAATCATGTTGAATCTAGTTGCATCTGTGGAATTAAGATCTTGTGCTCTCTTTCAGCTTAAAATATTGATAACACCTTTAGGGGGAAAAAAAAAACCATTTCTTGGGGAATTTTAATTTGTATTTCTTGTTGCTGGTATTTTTCTTCCATGAACCTAAGCTCTCTGGGGAAGTTGCACCTGCATCAAGATCCTGCAGAACACCTGGCCCAGCTGATGAGAACATCTTCCTCCTGGAGACATCCAGCTGTGGGTACTGAGCCAAGTCCTGGGGCTGCCCAGTCCCTTCTATGGCCACCCTGCCAACTCTGCCAACGACTCCTGGTCTCTAGGTAAAATCCTCGGAGTGAATGGCTAAGATTACCAAGCCTCCAGCCCACCAGCCCCAAAGCCAAGGGCACTGTGAGGTGGCCCCAGAGCCACAGAAGCGATCTTCTGTGCACCCTCAGAGACCTCGACCAAAACATCTGATAAACGTGTGGGTTTGTGACCTTCTCTCATCATGACTAGAGAAGTCCAAGTGATCTCCCAGTAGCAGAGCTTGCTGTTCTGGGTGACTCAAGTCCATGTTCCCAAGCCCTGGTCACTCAGGTTGGGCTCAAATAATACTCTTATTTCCTTTAAAGCAGAGCCATTATTTCACACCAACACTTCGCCCCACTGTTGTCAGCACATGTGGCCTGCAGGATTGCTAGATGTGCCCCTGACCTGGTGTGGGCATGCAGAGTGTGATGCAGCGACCCTCTGAGGAGGTGGGACTAGGCTAGAGGAGGCAGAGGCACCACACACTTTGAGGTCACAGGCATCTACAAGCACACAATCCTGTTTCTAGTAATTGACTTTTAAATGAGTGTTTTTTAAAAGCACTGGCTCATATGGATTGGTAAGAAAAGTCAAAGAAACTGATGGTACACAGATAATTTAAGAAGCATTGGCCTAGCAGAGCTCCGTGTATAATAATGTTCAATTGATGTTTGAAAAGCTCTGTGTTCTATGCTGACACAGCTACACAGGCTCTTTCCTGATTAAAGAAAATTTTCTTTCTTTCATTTCCTTGCTTAATGATAGCAGAGGACTGGTAAGTCCACCTGCACTGCTCCCTGCACGCTAGCACGTCTGCTCTGCTGTGGGCTGAGGCACTGCCCCTGACACTGCCCCTCACAGCTTCTCCCAGCCAAGGAGGGAAGGGCCCCATGCTGGCCTGCCTGTGGACCTGGGTCTTCCACTCTCCCAGCATATTCCTGTCTTTCCAGAAGCAGAGTGGCAGGCGAGGGAGGGGTTAGGGTGAGTGAGGGAGCCAGGTCTGGACTCAGGCAGAAGAACAGGCACGGACCAGCCCTCTGCACCCTCCATTCTGCCTGTTCTGCAGGAGCTTAACCCAAAGCCCTTCTCACATCCTGAGGTCAGACCAGCGCTCCTCCTCAGCATCACACCCAGGGAGACCACGACCTCGCACAGTGCTGTCCACCACTGAGGGCTTGCACGGGCACCAGCTTTTCTAGGTGGAGTCCACTTTGGGAAGGTGCGCTGCCTGCTGGGGCTCTGAGGGTGGAGGGCTGAGGCTTCACTCACGGTGCTGCTCACAGTGCTCAGTGAGCAATGTGGTGGGGACTGCGGCCCAACTCAGCCCCATGCTGACCACCAAGGCTCTGCTCCCACGTAAAAGGAGACTTCGTGTCCTCCGACCCTGTCTGTGCACCAGGTGTCAGCTGGCCTTCACTGAAACCTGACTTTTCTGAGCCCAGGGGTGCTGTTTGTCTGGGGACCCTGGGGAGCAACTCACAGAGAAAGCTCCCAGGCAGCAAGTGTGTGCAGAGGAGGTGTCCAGCAGGAGCAAGCAGTTGTGCCCTAGACTGTCAGGATGAGCACTGTCCTCCCCCAGGGACTCCATGACACCCTGCCCACAGCAGCCTCCCAGGAGACTGCTTGGAATTCACTGTGCCTGTGCAAAGTCCAGGCCCACAGGCCTCCCCCTGAGGCCTCCTGCCTCAGGTCTGCAGTCCACTGTGAGGCAGCAGAGCAGACTGGAGGACAGCGGGGCTCCTTAGAGAGGGCCTTGGGCTTTCCTGGGTCATCCCCCTCCTGCTGCAAGTCAGCAATTCAGCACATGCTTCAGCTCCCTGGAGTTCCTTCAGCTCTTCATCCTAGCTGCTACCCTGGAAACCCCAGAGAACACATTCACAGGGTTCACACTGGGTGGTTTTGCTTGGATTGCTCAGTGCTCTTCATATGTGCCTGGTCCCTCCCGGTTTACAGATCATTCTGCATTCTTCCTGTTCCTTGAACAAGTCACATCAACACTGTGAGGCTCATTCACATGACAATTCAGTTCAGAGTTCTGATGACTGTGAGCCATGTAAGCGTCCATCAGGATGGCTAGCAGCTCTGTCCTCATGGGCAGGCCAACTTCAGCACTCACTCCACCCAATAACACAGAATCCAGTTTTAAAATACTCTGCCTGTTTGCCTCTTGGGAGTTCCAGGCTAAGGGATCTGCAGCAAGACTTCTGTGCTCCCTCTTCCTGTTCTAGCGACACAGTGTGAGTGGCCTGAGCCCTGCCTCTGAGTGGTAAACCCCTGAGGGAGAGTATTTCCTTCTGTGGGCACACCTTGGTTTTCAATAGGTGGAACTGAGTGTCAAATTGTTACTCAAAGAGGAACTATCATTAACAGAAGGTACATGCTTCCTAAAGTAGGCTATAGATTTCTGAAAATCACACTAAAATACCAAGGATTTTCTTCACAGAACCAGAAAAAAAAATACAAAACTTCATATGAAACCACAAAGGATGCCTAATGGGTTTCATTGGGGGTTGTTTCTTGGGACCTTTCTTCCAGTGGCTGACCCCTTCCTCCTTTCCCCCACTAATTATCACAGCATCTTTCGGGGGAAGACTTCACATTTGCTCTTCTTTATAACTCGCATTTTTACCTGATTCCTAACTTTTTACCTGTTCCCTCATTGTGAACCCATTTTCCTTGAAGCCCTTCATAATATTTGCAATGCCTACTGCTAAGGAATGGTGTGACCATCCATCTCTTGGTCACCTCCAGGTCCACCAACTGTGCTCCCATCTGGGTCCCATTCTCCTGTCCCACTGTTTGGCCACATTTCATCACAGGACAACGTGAAGATACTTCCCAGAGGCTGTGATCTGTTGCTTGCCTCTCGAAGTGCTGACCTTTCCTTCCAGTAGGAAGTGGGTGGAGTCTGAGATGGCACCCACTGGGGGACAAGAGGGCAGCTGCACCCTGGCCCTGCTGTCACACACAGCCTCTGTCAGGAGTTGGTGGGAAAGTCAGGACTCAGGCCATGTTCTCAGAACTGAAAGAACAGGTGTGCAAAACCCTCTGTGCAGAGTGAGTCCGTGCTGATCACAATCTGCGTGTGCAGTGCCCACACGGAAAGACTGAAAGGCGGGAATGTGAACGAGGGCCCTCTGGGTGCAGTCAGCATCAGTCTGCTCTTCCTGTGACCTCCTTCGTACCTACGTTTCCTAACTTCACTTAATGAAATATCTCTAATGGAAAAGTCCCATGGTCCCTCTTCAGGATTCTATCCTGCAGGAAGCAAGAGAAGCCAGGAGAGCCTAGTTAGGTTGTAGCGAGCTTGGGCATGCCCTGGGTGGAGGCCCGTGGAAACCCCTCAGCACAGCCATGGGTGGCTTAGGGTTCACCCTTGAAGGCCGTCCAGCATCCCCTCTTCTCCTGGGTCCAAGCAGCAAGGCAGGCTGATGAACTGCACTCTCTCCCACTCACCGCCATTAATGCCTGGCCACTTTCCAAGGGACATGAAGTGTTTCAGATTAAGGGAAAGTAGAGAATTGTCAGTTCCCTTGCTAACATGCCACAAAATGCCTCTGGCATTTCCAAGCCTAGTTCTAGTGATCTAAGTGGTGGACATGGTCTTGGCACCCTTCTTGTATGTGGCAGCAACTGATATGTACTGGGTACCTGCCCTGGTCAGGGATAAGAGCAGGACAGTGCCCTGAGGCTGTAGTCTGCAGCTGGGGAAGAAAGGTCAACAGAGAAGGGAGGCATGAAAGCAACACGGGTGGGGGGCAGACAAGCCACACACAGGGGACAAATCAACATGTCCC
Organism: Sciurus vulgaris; assembly: GCF_902686455.1. NCBI lineage: Eukaryota > Metazoa > Chordata > Mammalia > Rodentia > Sciuridae > Sciurus > Sciurus vulgaris. The sequence goes on from NC_136464.1 coordinate 174,185, forward strand.
AGCATGACTGGGACGCATCAGCCTGGAAGGGCCAGAAAAGCCACCGAGGAGGGAACAAATCAACATGAAGGTCAGATCGTGTTTGACGATTTCCTCAGCGTATTCAGGGCAGGAGCGCGCAGGCACACCGACTCCCCTTCACTCTACAATACACGGGGTCTGGGTGGGGGCTTCGGGGAAGCCACAGGGGGGCTGCTGTCCCTGTTGGGGACCTTGGGTGAGTTCCCTGAGTTTCCTAGCCATACCTGCCGCCCCGGACCCGGCAGAGCTGGGAGCAGGTGGCCGGTGTGGGCTCAGTTGAAGGACAGAAGTCTCCTGAATGCTACTTTAACGTCCTTATTCCTCAGAGTGTAGATGAGGGGATTCAGAGTGGGTGCCACAGAGGTGTAGATAATGGACACCACCTTGTCCTTGTGCAGCGAGTAGCTGGACGCAGGCCGGATGTAGGTGTAGATGACGGTGGAGTAGTACAGCGTGACCACCAGCAGGTGGGAGGAGCAGGTGGAGAAGGCCTTGCGCTTGCCCGCAGCCGAGCGCATGCGCAGGATGCTGGCGATGACGCAGCCGTAGGAGAGCATGATCACCGAGAAGTTGCCTATGGCCAGGAACACGTCAGCAGTGAAGGCCATGGCCTCATTCAGGCGCGTGGGGGCACAGGATAGCTTCAGCAGTGGGGGAATCTCGCAGAAGAAGTGCTCAACGATGCCAGACTTGCAGAGCGGCAGGTGCAGCATGAGGCCTGTGTTCACGCTGCTGTTGGTGAGGCTGATGGCCCAGACCGCCCCGGTCAGCAGCGCACACGCCCGGGAGCCCATCCGTGCACCATAGTGCAGCGGCTGGCAGATGGCCACATAGCGGTCATAGGCCATGGCCGAGAAGAGCAGCAGCTCAGCCCCCATTGACCAAGTAAAGAAGAAGAGCTGGGCCATGCAGCCCCCATAGGAGATGGTTCTCTCACCCACCATGCTGCCCAGCAGCTTGGGCAGGATGGTGGAGGTGCAGAGGATGTCCACTGCAGCCAGGTTGACCAGGAAGAAGTACATGGGGGTGTGCAGGGCTGGGCTGGTGCTGATGGTGACCATGATGAGCAGGTTTCCCGAGAGGGCGGCCAAGTAGAGGCCAAGGAATCCCAGAAAGAGTAGTCCTCGCAGGCAGGGCGTTTCCAAAAATCCCAGGATGATGAACTCGGTAACCAGTGTCTGGTTCATCCCACTGGCCTGGGTGTGGAGGCCTAGCAGCTGCTAACCCCACAGCTCTGACTCCTCTGCTGAGGAAAGGATTGCCACTTTCCCGGCTTGTTCTGAAGATTCTGCCCCTCAGTTGTGTGTGACTCACTTAGAGGCAGGATTTCAAGTACCCTGCATGAGTAAAAATGTGCCTCTGAGCCACCAGACTTGCATGAGGAGCCCCAGAGGGGCACTCTTCCTCCCACCCCATCCTAGGGACTGGGCCGTTCTGGACTTGGCCTCCTACTCAGTTTGCCTGGGTCCACAGCCCACAGGCACCAAGCATGACTGGGGAGGAGTCTCACCCAGAAACTCCTGATGGCCTGAGCTCAGGGGTCAGTGGGTGAGGAAAGAGAACTAGCCAAATACTCCCTGCCCCCCGGGATGCACAGGGTCCTCGCTGGCACTTGGGGTCAGCTCACTCAGCCCCGTGTCTCTGGAGCTGGAGGAGCAAGTCCTCTGTGCAGGCAGGACTAAGCACCCTCCAGCTCCAGAGATTCTATGCTACATTTTGTCCAGGCTGCTCAGTCCCCTTTTTCCTGGAAATGGAGAACTTTTCCCCTCAGAAATGACAGCCAGAGGGATCTCATGGCTCTTGGTCAGTGTAGAATGCAGCACTCCACCACAGTTATCAAAACCTTATCATCTCTAATCAAACTAGAGAATCAATGTCCCCTTAGAGCAGGTACTTACCAACATGGTAAAAATCTTCCTGATATTCCTGGAATGTGAAACTTGCTTCTCACTACCATGAAAAAACATAGTCATTAGTTTTCATTAGGAAACAGAACAGTTTTTTAAAAAATTACCAAGGAACCATGGGAGACATCTGCAGGTGTGAGTGGGGATAGTACGAGACCTATGACAAGGACACAGGCCCTGCCTCATCTGCACTAGCCAGAGGCGAAGCTTTGGAGAGGACCCTGAGGGACCAATTACAGAGAGCCACCTCCCCACTTAGGCAGAACTGGTGCCTGAGCTCAGGACCCTCTGGGAAGATGACCAGCACCTGGGGACAGACCCAGGCCTTCATGGGGAGCACCGCTTAGACTCACAGCACACTCCACCCAACAACAGCAGAACACATGTTCCTCCAAGACACTGGGGACCTTCACCAAGAAAGGCCATGCACTGGAGTCAGCAAATTTTTAAGGATTTAAAGGATTTAAGGCATATATAGTATGTTTTCTGACCACAGTGGAATTCAGGTCAACAAAAGTAAGATATCAGGAAACACATCAGAATTTATGGTATGAGGCAGTAATTAAGAGGAAGTTTGTGGAACTATCTTTGCTCCAACAAGAAGGAAACCAGAGGCCAGACCATCCCAAACATCTAATGTCGCCCCAGATCGACAGGGAGCACCTTGAGGGCTCTGAGCGTTGTAGGATTCCCACAAACAGGGCACCTGGGCCTTCACCAGGAAGCAGCACTGATTAGTGCCAGCGCTGGCCCAGCAGATTCATTTCCAAAGGCGGAGTGCCATTGCCTCCTGTAACTCTAGGCAGATCCTTTTACTTCCCAGCTCTTTGTCTCCCATAGAAAGTGATGCACGTGCTGACTTTGACATTCTATTTCTACAGAACAGAGTTGCAACTGTGTTACAACAGAGTTGTGGAAGGTGCACATTGATACAGATGATGCCATGTTGTCCTTTTCTTCTGAGAAAGTCCCTACCACAGGGGCAAGGGAAGGAAAAAATGACACTTCTTTTTTTAAATCTATCACTAAATGTAGGTGTTGATATGAAGCAATTAGAAATCTCTGGCAGTATGAAATGGTGCTATTGCTTTGGAAGAGAAGTTTCTAAAAAAGCTATGTAAAAACATGCCTAAGACCCTAACCCTAACTCACAGTCACACCCAAGACAAACAGAACACAGACAGCCTTGTACATAATTGTGCCAAAAAAGCTTTATTCTTCATAGCAAAGAGGGATGACATAGTACAGGGCAGGGCAGGAAATATGATCTAGAAGAGGATGCACAGCAGTGTGTTGGAGTGGGAGGTGCAGGAAGGATGGCACTCGCCAGATGGATCTGGCAGCCTAGACGCAATCCCTGGAACCCCTAGCCTCCTGGGTGGCACCCTTGTCTGCTGGGTGTGGTTTACACTGATGTGTGCGTATGTCAAAACCGTGGACGAAGGCCCTTACTTTGCAGTTTTTTGTTTGAAAATTTTACCTCCAAAGTAAAAAAAGACTCTATCAACACGTGTTGAACTCTAATGGGAAACATACAGAAGTATTTCAGATGTGTCCTGATGTCCATCACGGTGGCCCATGTCTGTAAGCCCAGTGACTTGCCAGGATGAGGAAGGAGAATCCCAAGTTGGAGGCCTGCCTCAGCAACATAGCAAGACCTCATCTCAAAATAAAAAATAAAAAGGACTAGGATATAGTTCAGGGGTAGAGTGCCCCTGGGTTGCATCACCAGTAACCTTGCACAAAAGTGTACTGATGTTTGAAGCTTGCTCTGAAATGCACAAAAACAGATAACTTGGTGAGGGGCAGGTGAGTAAATAAAGTTACAAATGTGGCAAGGAATCACAGGCAGAAGGTGGCTGATGGGTGCTTCGGTGTCCACTGCCCTGTTCTGCCAACTCTGCTATTAGAAATTGTTCATAAATGTTGCAACAGATATAAAGAAACACAACTCAAGAAGGCAAGGGGGCTGCAGATGATGACACATAATGGGGGTGGGAGGGGGCAAGAATGGAGGAAGGAGGGACTGTATAAAGGGAAAAGAGGGGTGGGGGGAGGGAAAAAATAACAGGATGAATCAAACACCATTACCCTATGTAAATGCATGATTACACAAATGGTACGCCTTTGCTCCATGTACAAAAGAGAAACAACATGTATCCCATTTGTTTACAATAAAATAAATTTAAAAAATAAAGTGTACTAGAAGAAGAAATAAAAGAAGACAAGGGGTACAGGTGGGAGGGTTGGAAGGCAGGGCTGGGGTGAGACCTATGGGCTTTGAGGATGGGTTGTACACAACCGTCAGGACAGAAGTCAACAAGTGTTGGTAACTGGCTCTTATAACTAGACAGAGCTGAGGGTGGACGTGGGGCCTTGCTTCAGCCACATGAGGGCCCTGCCTGATCTGGGCATTAATAGGGCAGCTGCAGCACCGGCAGGGTTCAGAGGAGAAGCACAGGGGTGGCTGCACTTTGGCTGTCACTGGCAAACAGTGACGAGGAAGGCAGCGAGTGTCACTGCCCGGAAGACACTATGAGAGCACAGGAGGAGGAGAGGGTGTCTCAGGGAAGCCGAGAATGGCAGCACTCATGTTACTGTCCAGTGGCGTGGGTTCCTTGACTCTGTTCAGCAGAGAACTGAAGAGCAGGACCCAGAGGCAGCAAGCAAGCAGCAGGTTCGTTGCAAAATTAGCAGAGATCCAGAGACAAGACTTCTCTGAAGAGAAGGCCCAGAGCCGGAGTCCAGTGGGGGCGTTTCGACCTTGTTTAAGGTCTCTGGAATTTCTTCCTCTACTTATCTCTTCCCTGTCCACATGCTCCTCACTATTATTGATTGGTGCCCCCCTGCCCATGAGTCTGTTTTCATTTTTCTATTGGACCCCCGCATGGGAGCACAAGTATGGGTGTGTCTGTCTGACTGGGTCCCCACTTGTGTCTACAAGCACTTTCATCACACAGGAAGTTGCTCCTTCGTCCTAGTCCTGCCCCTGAACTCCTCACTCACCATCTTGTCCTGGCTGCCTGAGCCCTTCTATTATCTCCCTCACTCAGAGCCAGATGCAGAGGGTAAGATGAAAGAACAAAGGAAACCCCAGAAGTAATCTGTAGGAACGTCTGTCCAATGTAGAGCCACAGGCACCATGCCTCGGTGGCAGGTGTCCTGGTTGGACGGTGGTACCTGTCCTGAAAAAGAGCAGGAAGTACAATCACTACATGTGCAGGGGGCTGGTGTGGGAGACTGGACTACAGTTCTCTCACCTACACAGTGAGCAGCAGTATCCCCCAGTCCTCCGCGAGTTCACACCGACAGCCGTGAGTTGGACACCAGTCTGTGTGACATTTACCAAGCAGAATATTGAGACATGCCATTGGAGACACAGCACTAGGATGTGGGCGGGATGGGTGAGCCTGACCCTCTGCAATCTCTTGAGCCTGACCCCTGAAGGAGGACATGGCCAGCAGCACCTCACACAGAAGGGATCCAGGGGCTTCCAGTGGGAGGGCAGCTCAGCCAGGGCGGGAGGAAGGAGAAGTAGTGTCCTGCTCTCCCCACTGGCTACCGACTCTCCCTGTTGCACACCCTGAGGGCCTCTACACTCAGGCCTCAGACCTGCACTGCACAGGGAGGGCGGTGGCCAGATGGGAGTCCCATACCTGTAAATCTACTGCATAAATCATTTTCTCACTCCTTGCCACAGCATCAGATTCTCAGTCATACACTGGAATTAGCTGGAACAGTTCACTGGCCTTCCCTCCTCCTCCAACTGCAGGCAAACACCTTCCCCAGGGCCACTTTGACGTCCTTGTTCCTCAGGGAGTAGATGAGGGGGTTCAGGGTGGGACTGACCACGGTGTACAACAAGGCAACCACCTTGCCGTTTTCCGCGGAGGAGCTGGAGCCTGGGAGGATGTAGGTGTAGATGACGATGGAGTAGTACAGCGTGACCACCAGCAGGTGGGAGGAGCAGGTGGAGAAGGCCTTGCGCTTGCCCGCAGCCGAGCGCATGCGCAGGACGCTGGCGACGACACAGCCGTAGGACAGGGCAGTGAGCAGGAAGTTGACCACGCCAAAGTAGACATCTGCGATGACGATCATGATGTCGTTCAGTGTGGTTGGACTGCAGGACAGCAGCAGCAGGGTAGGGACTTCGCACAGAAAGTGGTGGATCTGGTTGGGACCACAGAAATGGAGCCGTGCCATCAGGCCCGTGTGTACAGAGGTGCTCACTGCACTGACCACCCACACACTGCCAGCCAGCAAGACGCAGATGGGCCAGCTCATCAGCACGTGGTAGTGCAGTGGCCGGCAGATGGCCACGTAGCGGTCATAGGCCATGGCTGTGAGCAGCAGCAGTTCAGCCCCCAGAAACCAGGTCAGAAAGAAGAGCTGGGCCATGCAGTCGCCATAGGAGATAGTGCTTCTGGCGGCCACCAGGCCCTCCAGAAGTTTGGGGAGGACAGTGGATGTGCAGAGGACATCCAACAGGGCCAAGTTCGCGAGGAAGAAGTACATTGGGGTGTGAAGGCTTGGATTCAGGCCAATGGCCATGACAATGATGACATTTCCTGCACACGCCGTGAGGTAGAGGAGGAGAAAGAAGGCTGAGAAGAGAACCTGGAGCCGAGGGTCTTCAGAGAAACCCTGCAGCACAAACTCCACCACGGCCGTGTGGTTGTTGGCTGCCATTTGTGGGTGATCCCTGGGGGTCCACTAGAACACAGCTGGGCCTGGCAGACAGGGCACAGGGCAGAGGCACCGACTTGGCCTCTTGAACAGGTCCTGCTGAAACCAGGAATGTTTGCTGAGGGCACATTGGCTGCAGAAGGCACATAACAAAGATGGTAACGTCGTCCCTGCCCCCAGAGAGGCAGAACATCAACTCTTCTCTCTGTAGACACCAAACCCAGAACAAAACCCCTGCCTCTTTGTGCCAGGCAGCACCCTCCATACCCCACAGAAGGCACAGCATGGGCTTCTGCTCACTTTGATTTTGAACATGTCCTACAATATCCAGAGATATGGAGCTCACTGTGTGCACCAGGTGCCAGCTTCACCTGGGCATGCCAGGGACCAAGCTGGACACCAAACACAACTTCAGGGCCCCATAGAGGACGAGCCGTGTTGTCTGGGATGGGCCAGGCTGCAGGGAGGGAAGCTGTGTGCAGTACTCTCCAAGGGGAGGGACATACCCAGGGATCACAAGGGGCCCTGGGAGAGAGAAGCAGCCCTTGCATGGCCAGGCTGTGTCCTGCTCCTGGGAGCAGATGTCCTCAGCTATCAGATTCAGGTTTGGTTTTGCTGGACACAGTTCTTTCTTAGAAACCACAGCTGCCTATCCCTGTCTGGTCACCCAGGCAGCTCCAAGGGAGGGCAAACCCCTGTGAGGTGGGGTGACTCCTTCCCCTGGGCTTGCCCCTCAGTGAGTGTCAAGCTGTGTCAGGGCTGGGGACACAGCAAGAAAGGCACATGCCCAGCTACACCCCAGCTCCCAAACCTTCCAACTGACACACTCACCTGGTTCCCAGCTCCCCACACACAACCTGCCCACTACGACTTATCTGTGACCACCCAGACCTCCTACAGCAGGATGGGGTTTGCTCAGGTAGAGGAGTGAGTGGGTCAGTCAGCATGAGGGGACAAGGACAGCCCCATTTCCCTCCCTGGGTCAGCCCCCATCCCAGGCATCCCCATGGAAGTGGAATGCAGAAGACCCCAGAACCTGCCTGGGACACTCACAGGTGGCTGGGAGCTACCTGAAAGCAAAGAGCTCACTCTACAACGAGGCCCATCTCTACCGAGATGTGAACAAACGTTGCTGCCTTACAGTAGGTGGGGCCTTATCCTCCTACGGGTAGAACTCAGAACAGGACTGCTCCGAGCTTTTGACAGCCCTTCTTGTCAGTTTGACCTCCTCAGCCACAAAAGAGCTGAGCCACCCACAGACCCTCAAGGGCCCCACACTCATCCCTGCAGAGTGGAGGGTTGGTAAGCTGTTCTTCTTGCAGCTTCCCACTGGGCCTGTCCAGTACCCCACACCATACACACAGCTTCTCAGCAAAGCACAAAGACCTGCCACAAGCCAGTACCAGTCCCTGAAGCCCTTGTGTCTGCAGCCTCTGCGCCCCACAGCCTGTCTGCTGGCAGCTCTTCCGGCTGCAGGTGGCTCTAAACCAGCCTTGCAGCAGAACCACGGAAAACTCGTGGCTCCCTTGAAGACCCAGAGGCCAAGCCACAGGATTGACCAACAGCCCAAACAGAGCACAGAGCAGACCTGTGGAGCCCCCGGGCATTTGCAATTTCAAACAGAAACCATGAAACATGAGAGCACAATGATTTCAGTGTGAAATCTTTCTTTTAACATTAAACAGGTCAGGGCCCAAACAAATCCCTTTATGGAAGCAGCCTTCCTTTTCCCCAGTAAATAGGTGGATAGTCCAAAAGGAAGGAGGTGTAGGGAATAGAGACTCACGTGGATGGTGGGGCTGGCACTGCATTCCCAGGAGCTGTGCACTTGGCATGGATAGCACCTCCTCCTGCTTGGTGTGGCCTGTGTTTTCCGTTGACCTTCAGTGACTTTCACCCCCTCAGGGGTTGGATGCTGTGGTTGCTAGGGATCCTGGGGTGTCCCCATGAGTGGCCCTTGGGGAGCAATTACCTGTCTAGAGGTAAACATGGATTCCTGCGGGGCATGGTCCCCAGGCTAGGGTGCAACCAGGATCTAGAGGTCACAGAGACCAGCAGGGCCTTGGGGCAAAGGGTCCGGGATGAAGACCACTGCCAAGAGTCCCTCCCATGAGTCTCTACCTGTGGTGAGGGGGCACAAGGGCCTTGTGCAACTGAGCCCTGCAGGGACATGGGTCTAGGTGGAGCCCCCCAGCTTCCTCTGTCATCGGCGGCTCCAGTGCAGTGGCAGAGCTGTGTCTGTGCGCCAGTGCCGGTGCAGCCTTGTGCTACTAGGCTTCTCTTGACTGATCGCTTCCCAGACTTCCTTGCTCTGGGTGAACTTGACAGTTGTGAGGAATGCCCATCAGTGTTCTGTGGAATTCCCCTTCGTTAAGGTCTGTCTGGTCTCTTGGATTTGGGGGAGAAAGACAAAGGCACACACTTCTTGCATTCCTGTGGATGTTCTCAAGTCTGCCTTGAGGACAGAGCATCCAGAGGGGCTGCAGTGGTGCAGGTTGGCACTGGCAGCCTGTGCCAGCCCCTGCCAGCCTCCTCGGGCCCTGGAGCAGGTGGCAAGACATGGTGAGCTCAACACAGCAAGTTCACTTTCCTGTGTGGCCAGATGCTCTACAGCAGGTTGGTGGAAAATGCATCCAGAACTCAGAAGGCAGAATAGAAAAGATAACCTGTGCAGAAAATAGCATTCAGAAGTCAGTCACTGCCAAGAGCCAGAGACGGGACCACTGCTCATTTAACACAGATCTTAACTTCACAGACATCATGACCACTGGCCTTTAAGTGACCACACTCCCTTATGTTCTTCAGTTGAATCAGTCAGCATGTGTTTAATCTGTCCAATGATTACCAATCGTACTCCACAGCAGATGCAGCGGATGCACACAGGATCCAGAGAGTTCTCTGATCTGCTCAGATGCCCTGTACTTTCAGCTCTGCCTGAGTTTTGATTTATAAGAATAATCAGAGATCAAACGTCTCTGCAGCACTGAGTTAAGGTCAGCTCATGGTCTAAAAATGAGTGGCTATATTTGAAGTGTATAAGACTCAAGGTTGGAGGTAACCAGTCAATGAGAACGTGGTCAGGACCTGCCACTGTAGGCTGTCCTGGGGCAACCAGGGTCCTCAGAGCCAGTGTCTCTCTGCCAGCAGTTACGGGATTCTAAGGGCCACAGGGCAGTCCCCCAGTGAGGATGGATCTGCTGATTGTTCAGCATCTTTCCAGGGATAGCCCCTGGTGGGAAGGCTGTGTCACACAATGAGAAGTAGAGTTAGCAGCCTTCTTCAGGCACAGGTCAGTCAGACACGCAATGACAAGACAGGAACATCCCCTTAGGGGACAGTGGTACCTGGGTGTCTTGAGCAATGGGCTGGTGTGGGGCAGCTCCAGGCTTAAGTCAGAGCCTGAGAGGAAGTGAGACCATGTGTAGATGCAGAAGGTGATCCTGAGTGGGCTCTGGGCCATGTGGCTTGGGCTGGCCAGGTGTAAAGTTCTTCCTCAGTGGGAGGCATGAACAGCCAACAGCAGAGGTGACCCATGGGACAGGGGCACAGAGCAGGCAGGGCAGACAGGACCCAGGGTGGGGTGGCTCTGCTTCTGCCATGTCCTCTACCCCTTACAGCAAAAGAGAAGACTCAGGGTGAGTGATGCCAGAGTTGATCTGCTCCTGGTGATGGGAAGGAGCCCAATAGCCCGAAACCCCTGTCTCTGACTCAGAGGCACCTACAGGCTGTCCCCCACCCAGCCCCCAGACTGGAAAGGGTGCACTGGGCATGGAAGCAGGGAGGGCATCTGGAGGCAGCTGTTGGGAGAGGTCCTGCAAGTGTAGTCCTGCCACCCCTGCAGATCATGCTGATGGATACAGGACACAGAGTAGGTCAGGCATGTCCTCAGCCACACCCCAAACAGCATGGTGCACAGGTGGAGATCACACAGCATGTGTGGTGTGATTGCTAGGGAAGAAGTCAACAATCAGCAGCCTAACGAAGCTCGGAAATTCACAAGTCAGTGAGAACTAAGCCACACACTCTGAAAAACACAGCAGAAAAGTACATGCTGAACTGGGAATATCTCGAGAATAATGAAAACGAGGGCAGAACCTGACAAGATTGATGGACCGCAGCTAAGCAGTGTTCAGAGGAGAATTTATATTTATTTGTAAACACCGATGTTAAAAAAATAAAAGAAGGGTGTTTTTAAAAAATTACTTGACTTTACATCTTAGGACACTGAGAAAAAGAATAGGAAACTAAACCTGAAGTGAACAGAAAGGAGGAAATCATAAAATTATATCAGAAATCAAGAAAGAATAGAAAAGAAAAGCAGGAAGGTCAATGAAGCCAAAAATCTGGTTCTTTGAAAAGATAAACAAAATTGACAAACCCAATTATGGTTTGGAGGTGAGGTGTCCCCCAAAAGCTCACATGTGAGACAGTGCAGGAAGGTTCAGAGGAGAAATGGTTGAACTGCATCAGTCTCAGCCAATCGGTGAGTTCATCCCGGATGGGATAACTGAAGTGGTGGGGTGGCTGGAGGAGGTGGGAATTGGGCGTGGCTTTGGGGACACATTTTATATCTGGAGGGTGGAGTCTCTCTCTGCTTCCTGATGATGTGAGCTGCTTCCCTCTGCCATGCTCTTCTGCCATGATGTTCTGCCTCACCTCAAGCCCCGGAGCTAGCCTTCTATGGACTAAGACCTCTGAAGCCATGAGCCCTCAAGTAAACCTTTCCTCCTCTATAATTGTGCTGGTCAGATCATTTAGTCACAGCAGCGAAAAAGCTGACTAAAACAAACCTTTAACTAGATTGACCAAGAAAAAAGAGAGAAGACTCTCATTATTAAAATCACAAATGAAAGGAAGAACATTGCTAAGAATTTGCAGAGATAAAAAGGATAATGAAGGAATACTATAAATTTGGGGGAGTGTTGCCATCTCAACAATATTAAGCCTTTTAATATGTGGGCGCAGACATCTTCACATTTATTTAGACCTTCTCTCGTTTTCAACAACACTTTGTAGTGTTCAGTGTACTTATCTGGTCCTCCTTGGATACACTTTTTCTGAAGCACGTTTATTATTTTTCATTCTAATTCCTAAGCATTTTTTTCTTTTTCATTCTGTCATAAGTGGAATTTTTTTCTACATTTCATTTTTGGATTGTTTGTTGCAAGCTGTAGAAACTCGACATTCCCATGGTTTCTATACTGGAGAGTTAGGCAACTTAAATAAAACAAACAAAGTCCTAGAAAAATACAAACTTTCCAAGTTGATTTAAGAAGAAAAAGAAGGAAGCATAACAAAGAGATTGACTCAGTAACTGAGAAAAGCAAAACACCAACAGAGAAGGCCCACCTCAGATAGTTTCCCTGATTGATTCTTCCAAACATGTAATGAAAATTTAATGCAAATTCTTCAAATATCTCCCCCAACATTAGAAGTCATGGTTTGGAGGTGAGGTGTCCCCCCAAAGCTCACATGTGAGACAGTGCAGGAAGGTTCAGAGGAGAAATGGTTGAGCTGCGACAGTCTCAGCCCAGTTGGTGAGTTCATCCCTGATGGGATTAATTGAAGTGGTGGGGTGGCTGGAGGAGGTGGGAATTGGGCGTGGCTTTGGGGATACTTCCCAACTCCTTCTTTTGAAACCAATATTATTATACAAGAACCTGACAAAGATATCACAACAAAGAAAACTATAGACCAAACCAAGCTCAGTGGCAGGTACAGAGGACTGTGCACCCTGGCTGAGGGGCTTTGCTCCAGGACCTGGAGGAAAGCTGCATGCTTGGAAATCAGCAGATGTGCTGCATCTCCCCAGCAAAAACCATGAAAACCAGTCTCCTCATTGGCGAAGAATAAACACCTGGTAGGAAAAGAGCAAAACTTTCAAGGATAAAAGTATCTTACATGCCAGGAAGAGAAAGGGGCCTCCTCACCCTGATACTGGGCAGAAGTCACAGTAAACCCCACACTGGATGGTGGGAGGGAGTTCCTTCTCAGGGTCACAAGCAAGGTAGGATGTTCATTCCTACCTCTTTCTGTTGGGCACTGTGCAGGAAGCTTGGGTTAGGGGAGCAAATGAAGCAGAATGGGAAGGCAGAAGGAAAGTTCCCTCAGGTCTGAGATGACCTGACCTTGTAGATAGGAAACCTTAGGAAATCTGCTAAAAGCCAGCAGACCCTCTGCTCAGATTCAACAAGGCTCAGGACACAAGATCAATATACAAATAGTAGTAGCTTGCAAAAAACAATTCAAAAATGAAACACAGAAAACAGTTCCATTTATAATAGAATGAAAAGCAACAGATATGCTTAGGACTAGTTAATGAAGGAGGTACCAGACATGTATGCTCAACACGATAAGACATGGTTAAAAATGAAAGGGTTCAGGAGATCCAAGATAGCAGACTAGAGGGAGGCTGGGTTCCTTGTTGCTCTGTAACTCGGTTTTAAGCAGAGGATATCTCTGTGAGGCAGTCTTTGCTGCTTATTGATCCCCTGCCATTTACCCCATTTGTCCACCTTGATCACCTGCAGTCTGCCAACATATTGACTACTTTTTGAGTGCAGATTACTCACTGACTGGCACCTATCATTCGCCATTTGCCTGTTTGCCTGCCTCTTGCCTGCCCATCACCTGCCTTTCACCTACTCATCACCCACCGCCAAGGTCCACCTGCTGATTGTCCATCTGTAGACTGCAGACCAACCACAGACCCCAGTGGATCAGCAGCTGCCTGCTGTTGCCTGGAAGAAAACAGTTCCATTTATAATAGAATGAAAAGCAACAGATATGCTTAGGACTAGTTAATGAAGGAGGTACCAGACATGTATGCTCAACACGATAAGACATGGTTAAAAATGAAAGGGTTCAGGAGATCCAAGATAGCAGACTAGAGGGAGGCTGGGTTCCTTGTTGCTCTGTAACTCGGTTTTAAGCAGAGGATATCTCTGTGAGGCAGTCTTTGCTGCTTATTGATCCCCTGCCATTTACCCCATTTGTCCACCTTGATCACCTGCAGTCTGCCAACATATTGACTACTTTTTGAGTGCAGATTACTCACTGACTGGCACCTATCATTCGCCATTTGCCTGTTTGCCTGCCTCTTGCCTGCCCATCACCTGCCTTTCACCTACTCATCACCCACCGCCAAGGTCCACCTGCTGATTGTCCATCTGTAGACTGCAGACCAACCACAGACCCCAGTGGATCAGCAGCTGCCTGCTGTTGCCTGGAAGTCCACTGTCACAGTGCCTGCAGGTTTGGTTACATGTGGCTATCACCATTTTGAGACAACAGCCAGGAACTGCAGGACCCCCAGTTAGACTGACCGAGCCGCCTCTCCAGAACCCCTCAGCCTGACTGACCACACCCTGCCTCCAGAACCACTGGACTGACTGACCATGCCCCACTGCCAGGACCCCTCAGCCAGACCACGCCCTGCCTCCAGAACCCCAGGATGACCACACCCATGCCCCAAGCTGCAGCTTGCCATTTTCCAACCCATTTGGAAGCCAGTGCCACCATCTTGGATTATCCTGGAAGCCAAAGCTCCCATCTTTATGTGGAGCAAATCCCATCCTGAGACGCCTGCTGGAGACTGGAAGCTCATTATCAGGTACCTTTCATGCATCAGGCTACTGAAGACTGGGAGGTTTGAATATTATATGACTGTCATGGTGTAGATTTTCTTTTTTTTCTTTTTTCCTCCTTTTTGAAAAATTTTGTTTTTATTTCTTTACTTTTCTTGCTCTATTTTCCTTTTGTTTACCTGTTTCCTTAGAGTCTCTTTCTCCCTTTTCTCATGCTAACAACCAACTTCTTTTGATTACACTTTCACTCTTTCTATGATCTAGAACTTCTATATACCCTTTTCTTATCCCATTAATGGTTACATCCTACACCCCTCCATTAGGAACTGCAGACCTTATTGCAAATCTATTTTTTATACTATAGATAATAATTTTACTCATCCTCTCTGTTTATTATGATAATATTGTTAACATCTTCATAGGAGTTATTTGGTTTAGGGCCACATATTGTCTGTAGTGGGTGCTGCTAATATAGATCTCCCCCTTAAAGAGGTTTTGGAAACCTATAGGGTCACTATAAACCTATAGGGGGGAAACTGCAATACCCCAGATCTGCACTGCTAGAGGGGAAGATACACGAACAACCTGAAAAATATGGGAAGAAAATGTTCCAAACAAACCTAGATTCTATTTTAATAAAATCCAGTGACATGGTAGAAGAAATGTCAGAAAAGGAGTTCAGAATATACATAATTAAAATGATTTGTGAAGCAAAGGATGAGATAAGAGAGCAAATGCAGATAATGAATGGTTACTACAATAAGCAGTTGAAAGAGCAACTGCAGGAAGCAAAAGATCATTTTAACAAAGAGAGATTCTCAAAAAAAACAAAAACAAAAATGGAAATACTTGAAATGAAACAATAAACCAAATGAAAAAACTCAATGGAAAGCATCACCAACAGACTATCACTTGGAAGACAGAACTTCAGACAATGAAGAAAAAATATTTAATCTTGAAAATAAAGTTGACCAAACAGAGAAGATGGTAAGAAATCATGAACAAAATCTCCAAGAACTATGAGACATCAGGAAAAGACCAAATTTAAGAATTATCAAGATCGAGGAAGGCACAGAGATTTAAACCAAAGGAATGAACAATCTATTCAATGAATTAATATCAGAAAATTTCCCAAGCCTGAAGAATGAAATGGAAAATCAAATACAAGATGCTTACAGAACACCAAATGCACAGAATCACAACAGATCCGCACCAAGGCACATTATAATGAAAATGCCTAACATTCAAAATAAAGATAGGATTTTGAAGGCCACGAGAGAAAAGCATCAGATTACATATAGGGGGAAACCAATATGGATATCAGCAGATTTCTCAGCCCAGACTCTAAAAGCTAGAAGGGCCTGGAACAACATATTTCAAGCTCTGAAAGAACATGGTTGCCAACCAAGAATCCTATACCCAGCAAAACTAACCTTCAGATTTGAAGACCAAATAAAATCCTTCCGTGATAAACAAAAGTTAAAAGAAGGAAATGAAAAACAACAATGGAGGTCAGCAAAGGGAGGAACTACCTTAGAGAAAAACCCACTTAAAAGAGAAACCAAGCCAAGTTAAAAACCAAAAATAAGCCCAAGTGAGTGGGAATACAAATCATATCTCAATAATAACCCTGAATGTTAATGGCCTAAACTCCTCATTCAAAGGACATAGACTGGCAGAATGGATTAAAAAGAAAGACCCAACAATATGCTGCCTGCAAGAGACTCACCTCATAGAAAAAGACATCCACAGACTAAAGGGGAAAGGATGGGAGAAAACCTACCATGCACACAGACTCAGTAAAAAAGCGGGATTCCATCCTTATTTCAGATAAATAAGTAAGGATGTGGACTTCAAGCCAAAGTTAAAAGGGATAAAAGTTAAAAGGGACATTTCATACTGCTTAAGGGAACCATAAATCAGGAAGACATAACGATCATAAATATGCCCCAAACAATGGTGCATCCTGTATACCAAACAAATCCTTCTCAACTTCAGGAATCACATAGACCACAACACAATAATTCGGGGTGACTTTAATGCACCGCTGTCACCACTAGATAGATCTTTCAAACAAAAACTAAACAAAGAAACCATAGAATTCAATAACACAATCAATAACCTAGACTTAATAGACATATATAGAATATTCCATCCATCAACGAGCGGATTCACTTTCTTCTCAGCAGCACATGGAACCTTCTCGAAAATAGACCATAGGTTACACAAAGCAGCCCTTGGGAAATGCAAAAAAATAGAGATACTGCCTTGTGTTCTATCAGATCATAATGGACTGAGAATAGAAATCAATGACAAAATAAAAAACAGAAACTACTCCAACATCTGGAGACTAAATAATATGATATTGAATGAAGCATGGATAGCAGAAAACATCAGGGAGGAGATAAAAAAATTCTTAGAGGTCAATGAAAATGATGATACAATATATCAATATCTCTGGGACACTATGAAAGCGGTACTAAGAGGAAAATTCATTGCATGGAGCGCATTCCAGAAAAGAATGAAAAGTCAACAACTAAATGACCTAACATTACAGCTCAAAGCCCTAGAAAAAGAAGAACAGAACAACAGCAAAAGTAGTAGAAGACAGGAAATAATTAAAATCAGAGCTGAGAGGTTTTCAAGATGGCGGCCTAGAGGGTGGCTGCATTACGTGTTGCTCCAGAACTCAGGATTCAAGAGAGGAGATATTGAGACGCTTGGGACCAACTCAAAGTAGCCGGGTGACTCTCACCCCCTGGGGGGGCATCCCGGATGGGACGGGGGTCCCGGAACGCAGGAAACTTTGTGAAGTAGAACTGCCGGCGAGACGCCCCTCCCCCCGCTGGAGAGCCATAGAGGAGGCCGCTCGGCACAGCGCTGGGACTCGGAGCAGCCACTGGGGCTCCGGCGGCTGCCCGGGGGAGGAGTGGCGGGGAGAACTGTGTGGACTCAGGACACCGGGGCCTGCCCTGAGGAGGAGGAGAGGAGCGTGGCCACTTGGATTCGGAGAGACTGCGCCAGAGCTGCAGGCGGTTGCCAGAGGAGAAGCCGCGCGGCGAGCTGTTTGGAATCAGAACGACGCTTCTGAACACCGGGGCCTGCCCTGAGGACAAGGAGGTAGAGGAGCAGCCGCTTGGATTCGGGTGACTATACGGGAACTACAGGCGGTTGCCAGAGAAGGGGCTGCGTGGCGAGCTGTTTGGACTCTGACCACTTCTGAACCCCGGGGCCTGCCCGGAGGAGTAGGAGAAGGAGGAGAAGGAGCGCGGCGGGTCCTTTGGACTCGCAGTGACTGCATTAGCGCTCCAGGCGGCTGCTCAGAGGAGAAGGTGAGTGGTGAGTTGTTTGGTCTTAAAGTGACAGCTCCTGAACACAGGGGGACTGCCTGGAGGAGAAACGTGGTGGGACGCTTGGTCTTGAGGGACCACACCAGAGCTCCGGGCGGTTGCCCAGAGGACCCGTGCAGCGGGTCACGTGGATTCAGAGCCACTCAGAGGGACTGCTCCTGAACACCCCGGGGGTTATCTGGAGAAGGAGGAGGAACGGGCAGGGTCACTTCGACTCGGAGTGATTGATTGCCCCGGGCTACGGGTGGTTGGTGGGAGGAGGAGGCACGAAGTGAGTTTCTTGGACTCCTAGTGACCGCACCGGCATACTGGGCGGCTGTCTGGAGGAAGAGGCCTGTGGCGGGTCTCTGGGACTCAGAGCGATTGTTCGGGGCCACAGGTGGCTGCTCAGAGGAGGGGCCACGCAGCCAGGCGATTAGGTGCAGAACAGGGTCCCAGGATCTAGGAGGCTTCTGGGTGGAAGAGCCGCACAGAGACAGGCTTAGGGCGGAGCGAAGGTTCCAGGCCTATGGGCAAATTCTCTGAGGAGGGGCAGCCTAAGGAGATTCATCTGCGAAGGGTGAGGCTCCCAGGCCCAGGAGGTAGGGCGGGGCCCCTGGAAACTTTGCAGAGGAAGGCAGCCCAGCCCAGGCAGTAGCTGTAAATTGAGGGGAACCTCTAGGAGGAAACTGACCAGCGAGACCTCCCCACCGGGTGAGTCTTCCCTGCTGGGTGAGGTTTCCCACAAGGACGGTAAAACCAGAGACTCAGGCCCAAACAGGCCTTGCCTCAGCCCACAGCCTAGGTCCCCTTTGGATGACCATTGGTCAACAAGTGGAGGCACCTCTGCCCACTAGCAGGGAATATACCCCACCTGAAGGCCACCACTCCTAGAGAGGCAGCTTCCTTGTGGAGCACCGCATTATCAACCTCCTCCAAGACTTCAGCCTACTGAAGGCTAAGAGGGGATATATATAGAAATCTTCAGGGTCATTGTAAATCAACAGAGGAAATCTGCAATATCTCAGCAGTCCACTGATATCTGAACAACATGAGAAAACAAGGAAAGAAAATGCTGCAAACAAATCTAGATGTTACATCAATAAAACCCAATGACAGCATGGCAGAAGAAATGACAGAAAAGGAGTTCAGAATGTACATAATTAAAATGATCAGAGAAGCAAACGAGGAGATGAAAGAGCAAATGCAAGCATTGAATGATGAGATGAAAGAGCAAATGCAAGCATTGATTGATCGCACCAATCGACAGTTAAAAGAGCAAATACAGGAAGCAAAAGATCATTTCAATAAAGAGTTAGAGATATTGAAAAAAAAACCAAACAGAAATCCTTGACATGAAGGAAACAATAAACCAAATTAAGAACTCCATAGAAAGCATATCCAATAGGATAGAACACCTGGAAGACAGAACCTCAGACATTGAAGACAAAATATTTAACCTTGAAAACAAAGCTGAACAAACAGAGAAGATGGTAAGAAATCATGAACAGAATCTACAAGAACTATGGGATATCATGAAAAGGCCAAATTTAAGAATTGTTGGGATTGAGGAAGGCCTAGAGAAACAAGCCAAAGGAATGAACAACCTATTCAATGAAATAATATCAGAAAATTTCCCAAATCTGAAGAATGAAATGGAAAATCAAGTTCAAGAGGCTTACAGGACTCCAAATACACAAAATTACAACAGACCCACACCAAGGCACATTATAATGAAAATACCTAACATACAAAATAAAGACAGAATTTTAAAGGCTGTGAGAGAAAAGAACCAAATTACATTCAGGGGGAAACCAATACGCATATCAGCAGATTTTTCAATCCAGACCCTAAAAGCTAGAAGGGCCTGGAACAACATTTTTCAAGCCCTGAAAGAAAATGGATGCCAACCAAGAATCTTATACCCAGCAAAACTTACCTTCAAATTTGACGATGAAATAAAATCCTTCCATGATAAACAAAAGCTAAAAGAATTTACAAAAAGAAAGCCAGCATTACAGAACATTCTCAACAAAATATTCCATGAGGAAGAGATGAAAAACAAAGAAGCAAATCAGCAAAGGGAGGAATTATCCTAAAGGAATTGTCAAATAAAGGAGGAAACAAGTTGTGTCAAACAAATAAATAAACAAAATTTTAAAAATGAACCAAATGACCGGGAAACCAAATCATTTCTCTATAATAACCCTGAATGTTAATGGCCTGAATTCATCAATCAAAAGACATAGACTGGCAGACTGGATTAAAAAGAAAGATCCAACAATATGTTGCCTGCAAGAGACTCACCTCATAGAAAAAGATACCCATAGACTAAAGGTGAAAGGATGGGGAAAAACATACCATGCACATGGACTCAGCAAAAAAGCTGGAGTATCCATCCTCATTTCCGATAATGTGGACTTCAAGCCAAAGTTAGTCAGAAGGGATAAAGAAGGTCATTTCATACTGCTTAAGGGAAGCATAAATCAGCAAGATATAACAATCATAAACATCTATGCCCCAAACAGTGGCTCATCCATGTATGTCAAACAAATCCTTCTCAATTTCAGAAACCAAATAGACCACAACACAATAATACTAGGTGATTTTAACACGCCGCTCTCACGACTGGACAGATCTTCCAGACAAAAATTGAACAAAGAAACCATAGATCTCAACAACACAATCAATAATTTAGACTTAACGGACATTTATAGAATATTCCATCCAACCAAGAGTGAATACACTTTCTTCTCAGCAGCACATGGATCCTTCTCTAAAATAGACCATATATTATGCCACAAAGCTAATGTTAGCAAATACAAGAAGATAGAGACACTAGCATGTATTCTATCAGATCATAATGGATTGAAGTTAGAAATAAATGAAAGAGTAAAACACAGAAACTATTCCAACATCTGGAGATTAAACAATATGCTATTATATGATGAATGGATAACAGAAGATATTAGGAAGGAAATTAAAAAATTCTTAGAGGTAAATGAGAACAAAGAAACATCATATCAAAATCTCTGGGACACTATGAAAGCAGTACTTAGAGGGAAATTTATTTCATGGAGCGCATTTAATAAAAGAAGTAAAACTCAACAAATAAACAACCTAACACTACAACTCAAAGCCTTAGAAAAAGAAGAACAGAACAGCACCAAAAGTAGTAGAAGACAGGAAATAGTTAAACTCAGAGCTGAAATCAATGAAATTGAAACAAAAGAAACAATACAAAAAATTGACAAAATAAATAGTTAGTTCTTCGAAAAAATAAACAAAATTGATAAACCTTTAGCCACACTAACAAAGAGAAGACGAGAGAAAACCCAAATCACTAAAATTCGGAATGAACAAGGAAATATCACAACAGACAGGATTGAAATACAAAACATAATTAGAAGCTATTTTGAAAATCTATACTCCAACAAAATAGAAAATTTCGAAGACATCAACAGGTTTCTAGAGACATATGAATTGCCTAAACTGAATGAGGAGGACATAAACAATTTAAATAGACCAATTTCAAGTACTGAAATAGAAGAAGTCATCAAAAGCCTACCAACAAAGAAAAGTCCGGGACCAGATGGGTTCTCAGCCGAGTTCTACAAAACCTGAGCTCATTCCAATACTTCTCAAAGTATTCCATAAAATAGAAGAGGAGGGAACCCTCCCAAACTCATTCTATGAAGCCAATATCACACTGATACCTAAACCAGACAGAGACTCATCAAGGAAAGAAAATTTCAGACCAATATCCTTAATGAACATCGACGCAAAAATTCTCAACAAAATTTTAGCAAATCGCATACAAAAACATATTAAAAAGATAGTGCACCATGATCAAGTGGGTTTCATCCCAGGGATGCAAGGTTGGTTCAACATCAGGAAATCAATAAATGTAATTCACCATATTAATAGACTTAAAGTCAAGAATCACATGATTATTTCAATAGATGCAGAAAAAGCATTTGATAAAATACAGCACCCCTTCATGCTCAAAACACTAGAAAAAATAGGGATAGTGGGAACATTCCTTAATATTGTAAAGGCCATTTATGCTAAGCCCATGGCTAATATCATTCTAAATGGTGAAAAACTGAAAGCATTCCCCCTAAAAACTGGAACAAGGCAGGGATGCCCTCTTTCACCACTTCTATTCAACATCGTTCTTGAGACTCTGGCCAGAGCAATTAGACAAACCAAAGAAATTAAAGGGATACGAATTGGAAAAGAAGAACTCAAACTATCCCTGTTCGCTGATGACATGATTATATATTTAGAGGAACCTGGGAATTCCACCAGAAAACTCTTAGAACTCATAAGTGATTTCAGTAAAGTAGCAGGTTACAAGATCAATGCCCATAAATCCAACGTATTTTATACATAAGTGATGAATCTTCAGAAAGAGAAATTAGGAAAACTACCCCATTCACAATAGCCTCGAAAAAAATAAAATACTTGGGAATCAATCTCACAAAAGAGGTGAAAGACCTCTACAATGAGAACTATACAACACTAAAGAAAGAAATTAAAGAACACCTTAGAAGATGGAAAGATCTTCCATGTTCTTGGATAGGAAGAATTAATATTGTCAAAATGGCCATACTACCTAAAGTGCTATACAAATTCAATGCAATTCCAATTAAAATCCCAATGACGTACCTTACAGAAATAGAGCAGGCAATTATGAAATTCATCTGGAGGAATAAGAAACCCAGAATAGCTAAAGCAATCCTTAGCAGGAAGAGTGAAACAGGGGGTATTGCAATACCAGATCTTCAACTGTACTACAAAGCAATAGTAACAAAAACAGCATGGTATTGGTACCAAAATAGAAAGGTAGATCAATGGTACAGAATAGAGGACACGGACACAAACCCAAATAAATACAATTTTCTCATACTAGACAAAGGGGCCAAAAATATGCAATGGAGAAAAGATAGCCTCTTCAACAAATGGTGCTGGGAGAATTGGAAATCCATATGCAACAGAATGAAACTAAACCCATATCTCTCACCATGCACGAAACTCAACTCAAAATGGATTAAGGACCTCGGAATCAGACCAGAGACCCTGCAGATTATAGAAGAAAAAGTAGGTCCAAATCTTCACCTTGTTGGTCTAGGACCAGACTTCCTTAACAGGACTCCCATAGCACAAGAAATAAAAGCTAGAATCAACCACTGGGATAGATTCAAACTAAAAAGCTTTCTCTCAGCAAAGGAAACTATCAGCAATGCGAAGAAAGAGCCTACAGAGTGGGAGAATATCTTTGCCAATCATACTTCAGATAGAGCACTAATCTCCAGAATCTATAAAGAACTCAAAAAACTCTACTCCAAGAATTCAAACAGTCCAGTCAACAAATGGGCTAAGGAAATGAATAGACACTTCACAGAAGATCTACAAGCAATCAACAAACATATGGAAAAATGTTCAACATCTCTAGTAATAAGAGAAATGCAAATCAAAACCACCCTAAGATTCCATCTCACCCCAATTAGAATGGCGATTATCAAGAATACGAGCAACAACAGGTGTTGGCGAGGATGTGGGGAGAAAGGTACACTCATACACTGCTGGTGGGGCTGCAAATTAGTGCAGCCACTATGGAAAGCAGTGTGGAGATTCCTTAGAAAACTTGGAATGGAACCACCATTTGACCCAGCTATCCCACTCCTTGGCCTATACCCAAAGGACTTAAAATCTGCATACTACAGAAATACAGCCACATCAATGTTCATAGCTGCTCAATTCACAATAGCCAGACTGTGGAACCAACCTAGATGCCCTTCAATTGATGAGTGGATAAAGAAACTGTGGTATATATATACTATGGAATATTACTCAGCCATAAAGAATGATAAAATTATGACATTTGCAGGCAAATGGATGAAATTGGAGAATATCATGCTAAGTGAGATAAGCCAATCTCAAAAAGCCAAAGGACGAATGATATCGCTAATAAGTGGAGGTTGACACATAATGGGGGGGAGGGAAGGGTTAGAGTTAGGGTTAGGGAGGGGGGCAAGTATGGAGGAAGGAACTACTGTATAGAGGGTAAAGAGGGGTGGGAGGGGTGGGGGGAAGGGAAAAAATAACAGAATGAATCAAACAACATTGCTCTATGTAAATTTATGATTACACAAATGGTATGCCTTTACGCCATGTACAAACAGAGAAACAACATGTATCCCATTTGTTTACAATAAAAAAAAAAAATCAGAGCTGAAATCAGTGAAATTGAAACAAAAGAAACAATTCAAAAAATTGACAAAAAAGTTGATTCTTTGAAAAAGTAAACAAAATAGATAAAGCCTTAGCCACACTAACAAAGAGAAGGAGAGAGAAGACTCAAATTACTAAAATTCGTGATGAAAAAGAAGATATCATGACAGACAACAGTGAAATACACATCATAATGAAGAGCTACTTTGAAAATCTATACTCCAAGAAAATAGAAAATCTCAACAGCAGGCAGCCCTGCCGCTGCCATGGCAACCGTGAGCGGGCAGCATTGCTGCCTCTGTGGCTGTGGAGGCCCGGTTGGCAGCGCTGCTTCCCGACCTGCTGGTCTTCAGGAAGCCCGGGGGATGGGAACCAAGCTCACCACTGCCCAGGGCGTCCTCCTAGGCATCCACATGATGGGTTTTACAGAATTAATGGACAGGTTCAACCTGACGTGCAAGTCGGAACATGACATGAACAAACTGGCCCACACCTTCAGTTATTACATGAGTGACATTTGGAGCATGTGCTCTGTTTTGGAGGGGACATCCTAAATATCACAGGGAATGTATTCCTGGCACTCGGGACAGTGGAGAAAAATCAAAGGAGTGACATCATTACCCTGGTGGCAAAATGCAGTCTAGAGATACAGGAGAAATTTGGGATCGACCACACCAGAGAAGGCCAGGATCTACAGCTAAAGATAGGTAGTAATTCTTAAAAGAGTGTTCCAACTGGAAAAAGAAAGAACTATCTAAAAGTTTCAAAAGATAAATGACAAGCTGAGAAAAAAATATTTATAACATATAAAGGGTAAATTTCTCTAATATTGAAAGAGCACCTGGAAATTGAAACTAACATAAGAGAAAAATGGGTGAAGACATGAATAAATGCTGCATAGACAAACACATATATTTAAATTGTATAAAAGATCACCATCTTCATTCATAGTAAGAAAAAATGCCAGTTGAAAATACACTGAGATACTCTTTCCTACCTGTAGATAGGCAAAAATTCAGATGCTGGAAACCCCAGTTGTTGGTTGTCATGCTGGTGGAATGAAGAATGGTCAGCTTCTGTGGCAGGTGATTTGGTGATCTTTATCAAGAGTGAAAGTGCATGGTCTAACCCAGCAATTCTACTTCTGAACATTCATCCTATAGGTATGCCTGCATGTGTGAATGTTGTATGTACAAGGTTATTAATTGCAACATGGTTTGGAATAAAAGATTGAAAACAGCCTATAGGGAACTGATTAAATAAACAATAAGTCTACAGTGACATTCTCTGTAACTTTAAAAAACACATTCATTACAAAAAATTTTCTTGTGTCTCTCTGTACACTCTTTCTCCCAGCATTCCCCTCCCATATCCCCAAGCAAACACTCATCTCCTTTCTGTTGCTAGATATTATTTTGCTTCTTAAAAAGAATGTTATAGGCGTGGGCATGTAGTTCAACACATGTGAAATCATGGGTTCAATTCCCAACACTGAATTTTAAAAATGTTATACAACAAGTAGAATCATACCATATGTACTTTTTCTGGCTATTTTTGTTCTGCATAATTAAGAATTTCATCGATTTTATAGAGTGTATCAGTAGTTAATTCCTTTTTTGTATTTTTTCCTATTATATGGCTGTATTATACCGTGGTTTGTTTATCTACTGATTTATGGATGGACACTCATACTGGTGTCAGTTTTTGGCTGCTACAAATAAAGCTATTATGAACATCTGTATAAAAAAAATAGAAAATCTAGAAGACATTGACAAATTTCTAGAGACATATGATCCTCCCAAACTGAACCAGGAGAACATACACAATTTAAACAGATCAAAAGCCTACCAACCAAGAAAAGCCTAGGACCAGATGGATTCTCAGCCAAGTTCTACAAGACCTTCAAAGAAGAACTCATCCCAATACTCTTCAAAGTATTCCAGGAAATAGAAAAGGAAGGAACCCTTCCAAACTCATTCTATGAAGCTAGTATCACTCTGATACCAAAACCAGACAAAAACACATCAAGGAAAGAATATTTTAGAGCAATACCTCTGATGAATATAGACACAAAAATCTTTAACAGAATTTGGAAAATCACATACAAAAACATATTAAGAAGATAATGCGGGGAGATCCAAGATGGCGGACTAGAGGGAGGCTGCGTTCCTTGTTGCTCCATAACTCCGGTTTCAAGCAGAGGATATTTGTTTCTTGGTGAGGCAGTTTTTGCTGCTTATCGATCCCCTGTTGTTTACCCCATTTGTCTACTGAGGTCACCTGCAGTTTGCCAGCATATCGACAATGACTTTTTTATGAGTGCAGATTGCTCACTGTTAGGCACCTATCATCTGTCATTTGCCTGCCTCTTGCTTGTCCATCGCCTGCCTTTCACCTACCCATCACCCACCACCCGAGGTTCACCTCCCGATCGTCCGACAGCTGCCAGCAAACTGATCGCCAACCACCAGTGGAGCACCAGCTGCCTGCTGTTGCCAGGAAGTTCTTTGTCACCATACCTGCAGCTTTGGTTACACGTGGCTACCGCTATTTTGAGACAACAGCCAGGCCCCGTAGGACCCCTAGTCAGACTGACTGAGCCCCGTCTCCAGGATCCCTCAGCCCAACCAATCACTCCCTGCCTCCGGGGCCCTCACATCCACTGACTGTTCCCTGCCACCAGGACAGCCAGACCAGCTGACTGTGTCTTATCACTGGGACCCCAGACCAACTGATTGCACCCAGCCTCCAGAATCCCACAACCACACCAAACACACTAACCTCCAGGACCACTGCCAGACCAAACGCATCCTGCGTTCAGGACCGCCAGCTGACCACGTCCACACCCTGAGCTGCAGCTCCCCATTTGCCAACACATTTGGAAGCCAGAGTGGCCATCTTGGATAATCCTGGAAGCCGTAGCTCCGATCTTCAGGTGGGGCAAATCCCATCCTGAGACATCTGCTGGAGACTTGAAGTTTATTGCCAGGTACCTCTCATGCATCAGGCTACTGAGGACTGGGAGGTCTGAATACTATATGATTGTTATACTGTAGATTTTCTTTCTTCTCCTTATTGAACGATTTTAAGTTTTTATTTCTTTACTTTTTTTTTGCTCTCTTTTCCTTTTGTTTACCTGTTTCCTCAGGGTCTCTTCCTCCCTTTTTGCATGCTAACATCCAATTTCTTTTGATTACACTCTCACCCTTTCTATTATCTAGAATTTCTGTATATTCTTTTCTTATCCCATTAACAGCTACATCCTATATCCCTCTGCATCCTCTTTGTCCTCCATTAGAAACTGCAGACCTTATTGTGAATTTGTTTCTTATACTGAAGATAATATTTGAACTCATTCTGTTTATTATGACAATTTTGTTATTGTCTTCATAGGGGTTATTTGGTCTAGGATTGCATAGTGTCTGAATTGGGCACTGCTAATATTGATCTCCCCTTAAAGAAAAGGTTTTGAAAACCTATAGGGCCACTATAAGCCTATAGGGGAAAATCTGCAATACCCCAGATCTGCACTGCTAGAGGGGAAGATACATGAACAACATGAAAAAACAAACAAATCTAGATTCTATATTAATAGAATTCAATGACAGGGGTGGGAGGGGTGGGGGGGAGGGAAAAAAGTAACAATGAATCAAACAATATTGCCCTATGTAAATTTATGATTTTTAATTAAAATAAATAAATAATAAAAAAATGAAAAAAAAAGAATTCAATGACAGTAGGGTAGAAAAAATGTCAGAAAAGGACTTCAGATTATACATGATTAAGATGATTCGCGAAACAAAGGATGAGATAAGAGAGCAAATGCAGGTAATGAATGATAATACCAATAAGCAATAAGCAATGAATGATAATACCAATAAGCAGGAAGCAAGAGATCATTTCAACAAAGAGATAGGGATTCTCAGAAAAAAACAAAGGAAATCCTTGAAATGAAGGAAACAATAAACCAAATAAAAAAAACTCAATGGAAAGCATCACCAAAAACTAGACCACTTGGAAGATAGAACCTCAGACAATGAAGACAAAATATTTAATCTTGAAAATAAAGTTGCCCAAACAGAGAAGATGGTAAGAAATCATGAACAGAATCTCCAAGAACTATGGGACATCAGGAAAAGACCAAATTTAAGAATTACTGGGATTGAAGAAGGCACAGAGATACAAACCAAAGGAATGAACAACCTATTCAATGAAATAATGTCAGAAAATTTCCCAAACCTGAAGAATGAAATGGAAAATCAAATACAAGAGGCTTACAGAACACCAAATGCACAAAATCACAACAGACCCACACAAAGGCACATTATAATGAAAATGCCTAACATATAAAATAAAGATAGGATTTTGAAGGCCACCTGAAAAAAGCATCAGATTACATATAGGGGGAAACCCATACAGATAGCAGAAGACTTCCCAACCCAGACTCTAAAAGCTAGAAGGGCCTGGAACAACATATTTCAAGCTCTGAAAGAACATGGTTGCCAACCAAGAATCCTATACCCAGCAAAACTAATCTTCATATTTGAAGACCAAATAAAATCCTTCCATGATAAACAAAATTTAAAAGAATTTATGAATAGAAAGCCTGCGCTACAGAATGTTCTCAATAAAATATTCCATGAGGAGGAAATGAAAAACAACAATGGAGGTCAGCAAAGGAAGGAACTACCTTAGAGAAAAAGCACTCAAAGGAGAAACCAAGCCAACTTAAAAACCAAAAATAAGCCCAAGTGACTGGGAATACAAATCATATCTCAATAATAACCCTGAACGTTAATGGCCTAAACTCATCAATCAAAAGACATAGACTGGCAGAATGGATTAAAAAGAAAGACTCAACAATATGCTGCCTGCAAGAGACTCATCTCATAGAAAAAGACATCCACAGACTAAAGGTGAAAGGATGGGAAAATACCTACCACGCACATGGACCCAGTAAAAAAGCGGGGGTTTCCATCCTTATATCAGATAAAGTGGACTTCAAGCCAAAGTTAGTCAGAAGGGATAAAGAAGGACATTTCATACTGCTTACAGGAACCATAAATCAGGAAGACATAACGATAGTAAATATTTATGCCCCAAACAATGGTGCATCCCTGTACATCAAACAAATCCTTCTCAACTTCAGGAATCACATAGACCACAACACAATAATTCTAGGAGACTTTAATGCACTGCTGTCACCACTAGATAGATCTTCCAAACAAAATCCAACCAAAGAAACCATAGAACTCAATAACACAATCAATAACCTAGACTTAATAGACATATATAGAATATTCCATCCATCAACGAGCGGATTCACTTTCTTCTCAGCAGCACATGGAACCTTCTCGAAAATAGACCATAGATTATGCCACAAAGCAGCCCCTTAGTAAGTGAAAAAAAAGAGATACTGTCTTGTGTTCTATCAGATCTTAATGGACTGAGAGTAGAAATCAATGACAAAATAAAAAACAGAAATTACTCCAACATCTGGAGACTAAATAATATGATATTGAATGAAACATGGATAACAGAAAACATCAAGGAGGAGATAAAAAAAAATTCTTAGAGGACAATGAGAATGACAATACAACATATCAAAATCTCTGGGACACTGTGAAAGTGGTACTAAGAGGAAAATTCATTGCATGGAGTGCATTCCAGAAAAGAATGAAAAGTCAACAACTAAATGACCTAACATTATAGCTCAAAGCCCTAGAAAAAGAACAGTATAACAGCAAAAGTAGTAGAAGACAGGAAATAATTAAAATCAGAGCTGAAATCAATGAAATTGAAACAAAAGAAACAATTCAAAAAATTGACAAAACAAAAAGCCAGTTCTTTGAAAAAGTAAACAAAATAGATAAACCCTTAGCCACACTAACAAAGAGGAAAGAGAAAACTCAAATTACTAAAATTCTTGATGAAAAAGGAAATATCATGACAGACACCACTGAGATACATAACATAATCAGAAGCTACTTCGAAAATCTGTATTCCAACAAAAGAGAAATTACCGAAGACATTGACAAATTTCTAGAGACATATGCTCCTCCCACACTGAACCAGGAGGACATACACGAATTAAACAGATCAATATCAAGCAATGAAATAGAAGAAGCCATTAAAAACCTACCATCCAAGAAAAGCCCAGGACCAGACGGAATCTCAGCCGAGTTCTACAAGACCTTCAAAGAAGAACTCATTCCAATACTTCTCAAAGTAAATAGAAAAGGAGGGTCCCCTACCGAACTCATTCTATGAAGCTAATATCACCCTCATACCCAAACCAGGAAAAGACACATAAAGGAAAGAAAATTTAGACCAATATCCTTGATGAATATAGATGCAAAGACCCTTAACAAAATACTGGCAAACTGTATCCAAAAACATATTAAGAATATTGTGCACCACAATCAAGTGGGGTTCATCCCTTGAATGCAAGGATGGTTCAACATCCTTAAATCAATAAACGTAATCCATCATGTCAATAGACTTAAGGATAAGAATCATATGGTTATTTCAATTGACGCAGAAAAAGCATTTGACAATATACAACACCCCTTCATGCTCAAAACACTAGAAAAAATAGGGATAGTAGGAACGTACCTGAACATTGTAAAGGCTATTCATGCTAAGCCCATGGCCAACATCATTCTTAATGGAGAAAAACTGAAACCATTCCCTTTAAAAAACGGGAACAAGACAGGGATGTCCTCTTTCACCACTTCTATTCAACATTGTCCTCGAAACTCTAGCCAGCGCAATTAGGCAGACTAAAGAAATTAAAGGGATACGAATAGGAAAAGAGGAACTTAAGCTGTCACTATTTGCTGATGACATGATTCTCTATTTAGAGGATCCAAAAAACTCCACCAGAAAACTTCTAGACCTCATCAATGAATTCAGCAAAATAGCAGATATAAAATCAACACGCATAAATCTAAAACATTTTTATTCATAAGCGATGATACATCTGAAAGGGAAATGAGGACAACAACTCCATTTGCAATAGACTCAAAAAAAAAAAATACTTGGGAATAAATCTAACCAAAGACGTGAAAGATCTCTACAATGAAAACTATAGAACACTAAAGAAAGAAATTGAAGAAGACCTTAGAAGATGGAAAGATTGCCCATGTTCTTGGATAGGCAGAATTAATATTATCAAAATGGCCATACTTCTAAAGGCGCTATACAGATTTAACAGAATTCCAATTAAATCCCAGTGACATTTCTCATAGAAATAGAGAAAGTAGTCATGAAATTCATCTGGAAGAACAAAAGACCCAGAATAGCCAAAGCAATCCTGGGCAGGAAGAGTGATGCAGGAGGTATCACAACACCAGACCTTAAACTCTACTATAGAGCGATAGTAACAAAAACAGCATGGTACTGGCACCAAAATAGACAGGTAGATCAATGGTACAGGATAGAAGACACAGAGACAAACCCACATAAGTTTAGTAACCTCATACTAGACAAAGGTGACAAAAACTTACAATGGAGAAAAGATAGCCTCTTCAACAAATGGTGCTGGCAAAACTGGAAATCCATATGCAGTAAAATGAAATTAAACCCCTATCTCTCACCCTGTACAAAACTCAAAATGGATCAAGGATCTAGGAATTAGACCTGAGACCCTTCACCACATAGAAGAAAAAGTAGACCTGAATCTCCATCACATTGGCTTAGGACCAGATATCTGTAACAAGACCCCCATAGTTCAAGAAATAGAAGCAAGAGCAATAAATGGGGTAGATTCAAACTAAAAATCTTTTTTCTCAGTAAAGGAAACCATCAATGATGTGAAAAGAGAGCCTACAGAGTGGGAGAAAATCTTTTACACACACACTTCAGGCAGAGCACTCATCTACAAAGTTTATAAAGAACTTAAATTTCATACCAAAAGTACAAAGAACCCAATCAATAAATGGGCTAAGGAAATGGGCAAACACTTCATGGAAGAAGATATATAGGTGATCAATAAATACATGAAAAAGTGTTCATCCCTAGTAATTAGAGAAATGCAAATTGAAACCACCCTACGATTTCATCTAACTCCAGTAAGAATGGCTATTATCAAGAACACAAGCAATAATAAGTGTTGGTGTGGATGTGGGGGAAAAGGCACACTCATTCTTTGCTGATGGAGTTGCAAATTGGTGCAGCCACTCTGGAAAGCAGTGTGGAGACTCCTCAGAAAATTTGGAATGGACCCACCATTTGACCCAGCTATCCCACTCCTAGGTTTATACCCAAAGGACTTAAAATCAGCATACTACAGAGATACAGCCACATCAGTGTTCATAGCAGATCAATTCACAGTAACTAGATTGTGGAACCAACCTAGATGCCCTTCAATTGACGAATGGATAAAGAAACTGTGGTGTATATACACAATGGAATATTACTTAGCCATAAAGAAGAATAAAATTATGGCATTTGCTGGTAAATGGATGAAGTTGGAAAATATCATGCTAAGTGAAATAAGCCAAGTCCACAAAACCAAAGGCTGAATATTTTCTCTGATAAGTAGTAGATGACAATATATAAGGAGGGAGGTGGGGGGGGAGAGAAGAATGAAAGAAATTTTGGATGGTATAAAGGAAAATTGCATGAGAGGGTTTGGGGGAAGGAAAGATAGTAGACTGAGACAGACAGTATTACCCTATGTACATGTATGATTACATGAATGGCATGAATCTACATTGTGTACAACCACAGAAATGAAAAGTTGTACCCATTTGTGTACAATGATTCAAAACGCAGACTGTAAAAATTAAAAAAAATTAAATAATAATAAGAGAAAAAAATTAAAGAGCTCACAAGACTCAAGGACACCGTGTTCACGGGTGGGAAGGCTTAACATGGTGGAGGAGGCAGCTCTCCCCAGTATTCCTAAAGACTGAGAGCAATCCCTATCTGAACCCCAGCTGGCTTCCTTGTGGAAATCGACAAACTGACCCTAAAGTCCACAGGGAAGCTCAAGGAACCCAGATCATCCCAAGACAATCTTCACGATATGATTAGATAAGAGGACGCACAGTTAGTGCACAGCCAGAGAAATGATAGTTATACTCCATTTGTGTACAATGAATGAAGATTTTTAAAAGACTGCAAAGTACAAAGCCATAGCAACAGAAACACGTGGTACTGGCTAGGCATACAGACCAATGCAACAGACCTGACGTACAGAGATGCATCCTGATAAGGCTGGTCAACTGATTTTTGACAATTAGAGGGTGCCAAGACCATTGAATTGTCTTTTCAACCAACAGTGCTGGTATGACTGGATACCCATATGCCTCACATCATTCCTAAGAATTCCTTTAAAATGTCAAATGCCTAACTTTAAAAGCCAAAATTATAAAAAACCTCAGACCAAGACAGGTGAGTCATCACGACCTGAGATTTGGCACCAAAAGCACATACAACCAAAGAAAATTGATAGATTGGACTTCGAAAGTTTTTGCCTCAAAGGACACTCTTGAGATCCACAGGACAGCCTGGGGACAGCAGGGAACATCTGCAAACCACGTGTCTGGTAACGACTCACCTGGGAAGTTTTCAGCTCTTACATTTCAGTAATATAAACACAAGTAACGTGATTAAAATGAGCAAAGGATCTGAACAGATGTTTCTCCAAAGAACATACACAAATTGCCACTAGCGCACGCAAGACGTTTGGCATCCTGAGTCACCAGGAATCCCAGTCAAAAGGAGATAGCAGTGCACAGTCACTAGAATGGGTGTTGTGATTTTACACGAGACAGCGGAGGTATGGAGGAAGATGTGAGAAGCCAGATCACAGCTGTGGGAAGGCGAGACGGGAGGCAGCGTCCAGCTCCTGGTGTGCTCCCCTGGAGTCCCTCCCAGACCCAGCAGCTGCACCTCCCAGGTTGTACCTAGGAGAAACCAAACCACGTGAGGCCCTCTGCCGGCAGAAGCCACCAGCGTGGCGCTGTGAGGTGGCTCCTTCCCCCCTCAAGAAGCTTGCAGTGCTTCTCTGTGTTTCTTATTTGCTTTATTTTATTCAGTTCCAGGTGTTCGAGCAGATGGAGTCGGCAGAATGAGAAATCACAGAGGGTAGGAGCAGGGACATCCGGCACTTCCAGCACGCTGGCCCAAGCGCCTGGGGAGGCCACTGAAAGGCCTCCACAGGGGCTCCTTGAGCCATGCTGGGCGCCACCTCGTCCCAGGGACCTCCTCTTCCGTGCCTCCAGGTGTAGAAGTCTCCTTCATTAATCGGAGCTCTGCTGATGCTGCGTCTGCATCTTCAGCGACGCCCAGAGCAGCGTGTTGACGGCCTGGTCCCGGCTGTGGAGCTTTCGGCAGCAGACGGAACCTTAGGGAGTGGAGGAGGCTGGGTCATCAGGGGCTGCCCTTGGAGGGGACGAGGGACCCCAGTGCCTTCCTATCTCTCCTTTTCACTCTCTAGCATGATGTGAATGGGCCTCCTCCGCCACACACCGTGCCCTGGCGTGCTACCCCTCCAAACGCCCAGAAGCAACAGCCATACCATGGCTGAGCCTCCAGACCATGCGCCACAATCAGCCTCTCCTCTTCCTTAGTCTGTTTATCTCAGGTGTTCGCTATGTTACTCAGCCTTTCGTTGGCAGAACCAAAATACCCAGCAACTTAGAAGATCTAAGAGGAGGAGCCTGGGCTCAGGGCGTCAGGGCTCAGTCGGAGGCCAGCCAGCTCCCTCCCTCTGGGCCTGAGGTGAGGCAGAGCCTCATGGTGGAAGAGTGTGGTGGAGGAAAGCAGCTGGGTTCACGATAACCAGGAAGTGGGAAGAGAGCAAGCAAGATGACAGGGATGAAACACAGACCCCTAAGTCACACCCCGGTGGCCACACCCAGGTGATCCATTCGAATCGCTAACCCGCCAGCGGATCTGTCACTGGTGAGTTCACGGCCCTCGTCACCTACTCTTTTCACCCGTGAACACTGCTGCGTTAGCACAGGAGATTTTCTTAGGGGACGTTTCATACCCAAACCATAAATATTGGCTACGGCAATGGCAAAGGACCACGAGGGGCCTACACTTTTAGTCTGCTGAGATTTCCTTGTGGCCCAGCACATGCACTGTGACAAGTGGCCCTGAGTCCTGCTGCCGTGGAGCCGATGCTGCTCTGGCGTTCTGGGCGTCTCCCGTGCACACCGCTTCAGCTCAACAGGCGGAACTTTTCAAATGTTCTGTGGACAGTAAAACAAGAACACCAACCCTTGGACATGTAAGGAATGAGGGGGTTGCAAAGGTCTCATCAATCCCACACGACACCATTTCCCTCCCTGAAAACTGGAGAAGGAACGGTCACTGTGTAGAGCCTGGAGGAGCTCAGAGTTTACAGTTCGTGGTCCTCCTGCAGGGCTGAGACCAGCCTGGACACAGGGAGCTCTCGTGTCAGATTTCCCCTTTACTATTACTAATAGCTGGATTCTGAGAAAACCAGGCAAAAGTGTCTCATTCTGGGGTTGATTTTCCTTACGCTTTACGATTTTTTATTTTTTTGAATTTAATGCTGTGAAACAAGCCAAAAACAAACATAGAGATTTAGCCATTTCGTTACTCAAATACTGTAGTATGAAAGTTGTCAGAATCAAAATGAACGTGCTTATGTCACCCTGAGAAAATAAATAAGTAAATCTGCGAGGCCACGAAGGGGCATCCCACACACGATGCGCAGATAGTGGTCACAAGGGCTCTGCCAATCATCACGCACACAAACAGCAATAAGTGTTGGCGAGGATGTGGGGAAAAGGCACACTCACACACTGCCGGTGGGACTGCAAATTGGGCAACCACTATGGAAAGCAGTGTGGAGATTCCTCAGAACACTTGGAATGGAACCACCACTTGACCCAGTCATCCCACTCCTAAGTTTATACCCAAAGGACTTAAAATCAGCCTACTACAGTGAGACAGCCACATCACTGTTTGTAGCAGCTCAATTCACAATAGCTAAGCTATGGAACCAACCTAGGTGCCCTTCAACAGATGAATGAATAAAGAAACTGTGGTATATACACACAATGGAATATTACTCAGCCTTAAAGAAGAATGAAATTATGGCATTTGCTGGTAAATGAATGGAACTGGAGAACATTATGCTAAGCAAAATAAGCCAAAACCAAAGAACCAAAGACCGAATGTTCTCTCTGATATGTGGATGCTAATTCACAATAAGGAGCGGGGGAGAACAGAGGTAATTTGGACTTGACAGAGGAGAGTGAAGGGAAGGGAGGGGAGAGGGCACAGGAGGAGGAAGGATGGTAGGATGAATGGGACATTACGACCCTGGGTGCACATATGATCACATGACCTATGTACAATGACCTGCGTACAATGACCTGTGTACAACACCATGCACAACCAGACAAATGAGAAGTCACACTCCATTTATGTCTGATGTGTCAAAATGCATTCTACTGTTATGCACAACTAAGTAGAACAAATAAGTTAATTAATTTAAAAAAGGCTCTGCCAAACCACATCTGAACACAGGGAGCCAGAGGGTGTGGCCAGTTGTCTGCAGAACCACCTCTGAACACAGGGAGCCAGAGAGCCAGCTGCAGATCCGCCCCTGCTGCAGCCCTGTGGCCAGGCAACACCGTTTCAAAATATCCTGCCCACTTTCGACTTTGAAAGCTTCCCCTCCCCTCACCTGGTGGGTGCATGTTCAACTCCTCTTGGTGTGGACATGCCAGGTCACAGGGCATCCACACTACACGAAACCTGGACCCTGTTCCTCTCCGGGGCACCCTGGTTCCTAGGGCCCCGGGTTCCCACGGCAGAGCTCCGCTTCTCCAGGGACAGCGCTACGCTCCGGGAGCTGTCTGATTGTCATCTAGGTTGACAGTCGGTGCACCAGGGACCAGACTCCCAGGCCCATGCTGTGCTGGTGTGGGCTCAGCGGTCACAACAAAAGTACCTTCTGGGGGTGCAGACAGAGCAGGTGGGCTACTGGGAGCTGCACGTCCTCTGCCTTCAGTCTTGCTTCAAACCTAGACCTGCTCTAAAAATAAAGTTCATTTTAAAAAATATAATAGATGACAGGCGAATAAGAGAAGGATTTGAGCCAAGAAACAAGAAAAATTTCATGAAAAGGTAACAGGAGGAGGATTTGGTGGAGACGGCAAGCAAGCTCCCACGGCCACTCTGAGGCTCTCCCCACCTTCATCTCACCTCACTGCAGGAAACCAGACTAAACCCGTCCAGATACCATCTCACCTGCCTTGGAGAACGTCGTGAGGAGCGTGGGCTCAGGAGCTGGGGGAGGTGGAGCTCCTGGAATGCTCCTGCTGTTGTGTGGGAGTGGGTGGAATGCTCAGGAGCAGCGCCTGTCCTTCCCTGTGACCCAGCATGCCCACACCTAAGAGAAATTACAACACACAGGCCAAAAAGACTCAGGTGGAATGCTTGAAACAGCTTCATCCATAACACCCAAAATGCTAAGTAGCCCAGCTGGCCCTCAGAAAGAAAGAGGAAGCGCAAACTGGTCCAGGAGAGCACCTCAGCAGATGCAGAGCAGACCATACAGGGATCTCAGCAACAGACTTGAGTAGACATCACTCCCTCCCGGCCGGGCCAGCTTCTCGAGGTGTTGGCCTGTCCTGCACGGCTGCAGGGGGCGCTGCTGGCAGGGCATCCAGGGCCCTACTGGGGTGAGGACTACCTTCTGGACTTGACAGGCATCCGTCGCCCTGCATAGCTCACACATCTGTAGGAGACTAACATCCCTAAATCACACACCAGAAGAAAAACTGAGCAAGTGTGCTGCTCCAGCGGTGCTCGATGCAGCCTCTGGGTGGGAGAGCAGGAATCTCGGACAAGTGGGCATCACAGGGGAGTGGACAGCCAGACTCCTGAGTGACCCACTGGATAAGCAGGCGGGCGGCAGTAAGGCAGGTCAGGTAGATGGAATCCAAATAGGTCATACGTGGGTTTTCATTACAAAACCCTTCCACTCGGTTGTATGTTTGAAATTTTCCACAATGAGAGTTGGAAAAAGATAAAAATCTTTTGTTACTTGAACATTTTAAATTACCAATTTAAATAACTTGATAGTCAAGGAAATGAACATAGTGAAATATTTTTTAAATATTTAGAACTAAATGATAACAAAGTGCCACATGTCAAAACATGCAGGATTCCATGAAAATAATACATAAAGTGAAATTGATTGCTTAAATGCTAATGTGAAAAAATAAATGCTAAAATGAATGAATAGGCTGAAATTTTAAGTGAAAGAAGGACCACAATGAAACAAAGAAAATCAGAAGTAGATAAAAGGAGAATTTAATAGTGCAGAAAATATTGAAAGTTTTTATTTGACTTTTGAAGCATCACAACATAAGTCTATACAGACATTGGGAAAGAGGAAAAAAAAGGATGCCAATCAATCACCTGGAGACACTAGTTCAGACCCAACAAGGAGAGGATTCCACAAATTTGAACTTTGGTCAAATGAACAAATTTCTGGAGAAATATAACTTACCAAACTGACTCAACAGTCCTATGCCTTGAAGGTAACCGACAAGTTTATCTAAAATTTCTTCCAGGAAAAAAAAATGGTTTTACAGGTGAAATCTCTCCAAGCTCCTAAAAACTCTTCACCCAGAAAAAGTAAGGCAACACCCTCCCCAGCGTGTTTCATGAGGTCATCACAACCCCCACCCCAAAGGAGGATGAAGTCAGCCGCGTGGCCGTGCAGGCTCTCACAGGGTGGTCCAGAGCTGCCCTGCGAGGGCGATGCCATGAAGACAGGAGCCCTGGCCCGCTCCTCCCCCGCAGGCTAGTTGGGCCCTGTCAACACAGTCCGGGTTCCGCAGAGACCACCAGCAGCTAGGCAGCACCAGGCAGCTGCAGAGAAGGGAGGAGGCTTCCCCGACGCCAGAGAAGAGCAGCTGACCTAAGACCCCACTGCCAGACCAGGAACTGGAGAAACAACAGAAAAGAAGAAGCGGGGTGGGGACAGGAGCCACCTGGGGCCTTGCTGTGAAGAGCACCCCCATGCCAGCAGGACTGACCTCTTGCTCCCTATTAATTCCCCTCAGAGGACCTGGGACTTGAGCCAAGATTCAGGAAGCAAAGGTACCCACCAGTAAGACCAAGCTCGCCTGCAAGTGCCCCCAGCTCCCAGGACCACTGTGGTGGCGGGGGGGCTCCTCTCCCACAAAGGTGCCCTGCTGAGGGGCCAACTGAATGCGGGGGCAGAGGCGTCTCCGCTTCCCCAAGGCCTCAGGCCGACCAGGGAGACTGTGGCACCCCTGGTCCAGGGGTGCAGCCAGCCAGGCTCTGGGCCTCCCCAAAGTCCTTGAACTCACCAGAGTCCAGGCCACAGCAGAGAGGACAGGATCCCCTGCTGACCCCACAGTGCCCTCCTGCTTTCCTCCTGCTTTTTTGTTCATCTTTTGTCTTTACCCCAACCAGGCCGTAAGGTACCATGAGCCTCACCTTCCCCACTGGGAGAGACCAACAGGCTGGGGCACATAGCAGGCCTGCTGCCCCCTGAGACCATGTGGACAGACCCTGACGTGGATCCCTGGAGGAAAGGGTCTCGTCAGAACCTGGGCAGAGTTTCAGCTATTGGTGCATGTGTGGGGTGTGTGGGGTGTGTGTGTGTGTGTGTGTGTGTGTGTGTGTGTGTGTTGTGCATCTGATGTGTATAGTTTGCGGGGTGTTTGTTGCGTATGTGTGGTGTGGTGTATGTGGCAGGTCGTGTATACGATGTGTGTATGATGTGGTGTGTGTGCGCACTTTATGTGTATGGTCCATGTGTGACTCAGTGTGCGTGATGTGTGCACATGTGTGTGCACATGTGTGGTGACATGATGTGTTGTGTGTGTACATGTGTGTGGTATGTCTGTACATGTGTGGTATGTGTGATGCAATGTGT
This sequence comes from Sciurus vulgaris, assembly GCF_902686455.1. Lineage (NCBI taxonomy): Eukaryota > Metazoa > Chordata > Mammalia > Rodentia > Sciuridae > Sciurus > Sciurus vulgaris. The sequence goes on from NC_136464.1 coordinate 213,861, forward strand.
GTGCTCTGTGTACCTGTGTGTGTGGTGTGTGTGTATAAGTGTGAATTTTGTGTGCATGATGTAGGAGTGTCTGTGTGTGGAGTGGCATGTGTATGGGGTGTGTGTGGCATGTTGTGTGTGGCATGTTGTGTGTGTGGTATGGTGTGCAATGGCCAGGAGGAACGCTGACCCTGGCACTGCTGGTCACAGGACAACCGGCCACAGAAAACTCAGGAGCAGCAGTGCCAGGGCCTTACCCAGTGCCACAGCAGCAGCAGCAGGGCACAAGGCAAGGGCAGAGACCCGTAGGAGGCCAGCCCGCCTGGGTGAGGAGGCCAGCCCGCCTGGGTGAGGAGACCAGCCCGCCTGGGTGAGGTCATGCCCTCTGCCTCCCTCCCACACCCACCTTCCTAGAAGACTGGACTCAGCAGGACAGAGGTGGCACAGCTGAGCCCAGGCCCAGGCTCAAAACCTCATGACCACCTGGGATGGACTCAGTGAGCATTGTGAACCTGACTCCAGCCTCCGTCCATCTGGGGTATGAGGACTGGAGGGTTGCCAGCCCCCACTCAAGCCAGGCTCAACCCTCAATCCCAGATGCGTACCAGATGCCCATCTGTGGGTTCACAGTCCCTGAAGAGACCTGAGACCTGGGCCCAGCACCAGTGTCCAGTAGAGCCCGCCAGCCCTCGCCCAGCCCTGTCACACACCTCACCAGCCATCCAGACACTGGGCTGGTCCCATGACAACCCAGGGCACCGACACTACTCATGCACACACTTTGCTTGCTCCCACACATGCAAGATATGTAATCACACACATGCACACATGTGCTCTCAATACACAGGCAATTCAAACACACACATACGTGTGAAGGCAAAATGCACACACACTCACACATACACTTTCACAATCTTTTACACACACACAATTTCAAGCAGACCAGGTCCGTCAAGCCTCACTTGCCAGGCCACGCTGCAGGAAGCAGGGCCTGTGGAACTTACCTCCCCAAATCCTCTCACCTGACTCCTCTGAGCACCACGATGGGCAGGAAGCCAGAATGGCAGCCCAGCTCAGGTCCCCGCTGCCAGACTCTGCCTCTCAAACGCTCTCTCAGCAACCACAAGCAGTGACTCCAAAAGAATGGACGCTGCCTAGAGACGCAGGCCAGAACAGTGGGAGGGCTCCCAACCCACAGACTCATCCCCACGAGCCTGAATTCCCTTCAAGCAGCTACAGGACCAAACGCCAACTGCCAGTCCACTGTCGTGAGCACATCACTCTTGGCCAGTACAATATGAGAGTCTAATAAAACACAGAGTAATTTTTCATGTGACCCCACAGTGTAAACCAGATGCCAGATCATGAAATAAATTTCCCAAAATTTCCAAAGATTCTGTAGGAAGAAGCTGGGACCACTCCTGCTCAAATTGGGGGCTTCCAATACTTCCAAAGGTCAAAGAGCAGGGGACAGACAGGACAGAGAGAGGCCTGCAGCCACCACAAGGAAGACGAGGCAGCCAGCAGGGAAATGGGAAGCTGAGGGCCAGATCCTCTTCTATTGTGGGAGCCCCCAGTGCACTCTGAGGCTTTAGGTGACCTGACAGTCATGGACACAGCTTCCACATGGTCGTCCAAGTCCTGCCCAGTGCCCACACTCCATGGAGGTCTGCTCCATATGGATGAACAGTTGGAAAGTCGCCAAACCCCAAGCTACCCAGAGTAGACTTGGGGCAACCGCACCCATCAATTGCAGTGTTCTTGCCCAGAAAAAAGTCCATTCCCCACCTGGATGCACCTGGATTCACCAGGAGGGTCCATGGCCCAACAGGATGGTCTACTGCCCACCAGGACACCTGGAGGGTCCACTCTACATGAGCCTTCCTGTAGGATCCACCGCTCTACCAGGACACCAGGAAGGTAAATTCTACACACACAGGGAATACCATGAGGATCCATTATCCACCAGGACTTTGTCAGGACCCGTCCTCATCAGACCATGAATACTTTCACTCTTAAAAAGTGGATTCCAAATGGTAAGGAAGCATGACATCAGGGAACATATTTCCCACAGATGGTGGGGTCAGAGATGTTTGGTCCTGTGGTGAGTGCTCACAGTGGCTTTCATGATGGTTGGGGGAAAAGGATGGTGGACACAGTGGACATGGTTGCAGATGGAGGTAAACAGTGGACATTACCCAACTCAGAGCTCATCCCCAGAAAAACCTTGTCCACGAGAAGGATGGAAAAGAAAGGCTGTATTCAGTGGCCAGAAAAGGAAGGAGGAGCTTGGCTCACAAATCAGCTCCTGCACTCCGGAGGGTGGAGGGGTAGGCTAACAGAGCAGAGGAGCAGCCAGAACTTCTTGGGGAACAGGCAGAGATCTTCCAGGAACCTGGATGCCACCTCTTATCATTCCCTTCAAGGTACAGTGTTTCCCTTCATGGTGGCTGGCAGGTGTCTTTAGTCTTAAAAGGGGAGAGGGAGGCAGGGCAAGTCTGGGTCAAGTGAAGCCCGTGTTAGAGTTTGCACAAGGATGTGTCGAGTGTTTCACAAGCCTGTGTGTGGTGCTGACGAGACTCTGACCCGAAGGTGAAGGCAGCAGAGGACACAGACCCCAAATGAGGACAGATGCCAAGCCTCTTCAGCCCACTCCAGCCACCCACGGACATCTACAGGCCCAAGTCAGTGTTTTGAACCAAATCTGACTACGAGGCCCTGGAGAGTGTCCCAGGCGAGCAGTTTCATGACCCACGTCAGAGGTGTGATCTAGAGAACAGTGAGACACAGACTGCTGACGCGTAACAGGGCAGCCGACCTCCAGCACGGTGTGCTTAGGGCGTCTGGGACCAAGTGCAACTACAGAAGTTGTTCAGGTCTGTCCTGGGTACCATGATGTTTATTGAGTACAAGTCACCGTTTGGACAAGCAGTAGGTGTTCCTGGAGGGGTGGCCAGGGTAGGTGGCAAATGGAGCACGTGCTCCTGGACGGCAGTGCTCAAGGGGGGCGGGAAGGCTGTGCTCACATATGCACTGATCATGTGACCAAGTGTCCAGGATGTGCTGGGATCCAGACCAGGACACTTGTGAGAGGTGGGCCTGAGGTACACTAGCTTCCTGCTGAGGAGTACGTCCCTGCCTGCACATCAAAGGTGGTCACCATGGGACCTTCATCGGGGAACCTCACCCAACATCTCAGGACAGCTGCTAGGAAAACCATGGGCTGGGAACAGGCAAAGCATGGGTCACACAGGGGCACAAAGCTCAAGGAGAGGCAGAGAGGGGGCCCAGGACACAGGGGACCCTGGAGCACAGTCCTGGAGGACTGGCGAGGAATGAGTGAGGCCAAAGGCACTTGAACAACATGTGGTTTGAGAACGAGGGCAAGGAAGACCCCAGCCTGCTGGGTTCATCTCATGCTCTGGACACACAGCTCACAGTCCCAGAAGGTCATCTCAGGGTCATCGTGGGCTGGGCCAGGGGCCACCACTCTCTTCACTCCCAGCCTGAGCTCCAGGAACCAGGCTGCCGGGAGCCCCACCTGAGATTAGGAGAGAGATGTGCATGTGGTCCTCAGGGACTTCCCAGAGCCCCCAGTGCTCAGCTCCTGGTCCCCATGGCAGGGGAAGCCGCAGAGGGATGGACGGGCTGGGTGCAGCCGTGGGATTTGTTCTAACATGGAGACCCTCCAACTCCACCAGCCACCCAGGGCCTCCCTTTCAGCCTTCAGGGACCTGGTGTTGGAAGCACACTGAGCACAGCTCCAACGGGAAACAAAGGGAAGCAGGACCTTGCTGGGCACCATCCTGCCCACTGCAGGATTCCAGCCTACGCAGCAGCCTTGAGGGACAGGGCTCTGTCCAACGCCCCGGCCTGAGATGCAGTGAGGACCCAGACACACAGAAGCAACACTCGGGACCTTTAAATGTAGGTGCTGGCCAGAGCAGAGCCCTGCACGTGGGAGCAGTACAGCAAGAGCAGCACCACGGACCCCAGGGCACAGAGGTGCACACCTGTGGGGCTCAGCAGGGCCCCAGCCTCCTCCCCCTCATCCTGGTGGCCCTCCTCGGGCTCTGCTGCATCGTCATAGTCCTCCTCCTGCACGGGGTCCCTGGATTCTGGGGACGCGTCATCTCTCTCCCCGACAGGGACAGCTTCGATGTCCTCATACACGCCCTCCGAGGGCTGCTGTCCAGACAGTCCAGAACCTGCGAAGGCAACCACTCACAGAGGGACCACCCCTGCAGACGGAGCCCCTCCCACTGGCCCTGGAGCCTCTCACACATGCAGAAACCCAGCTCCTCTGCAACAGCCTCTGCACAGCAGGACCTTCAGTCATGCTCTGCCCCACCCTAGACCACAGATCAAAGGGTCCTGGGGGGAAGGGGTCAGTCCCAGGCCCTGGACACGCCCTGACGGGCCCCAGATAAAAGGGCAGCGTGAGGGATGGATGAGAGACTCCTTGGTGCCCAGGAAAGAGGACTCTCTTTGTAGGTCTTCTCAAAACGGAGTGAGACTCAAGCCCAGGTCCCGGGTCCCCGACACCTTGTGGCTCCACAGAAACTCACCTAGCGGTGGCTGCTAGGAAGACCCTGCAGCAGGCAGGACAGCGGCCAGAGCAGAGAGGGCCTGCCCACTGGCATCCCTAGAGCTGCCCCAGACTCCGCCCCCAGGGACCCTGCTCCCCATGCCCACTCATCCACCTACCCATGCAGGCAGCGCTGCTGTGGCACCTCTGGACACCCAGCACCACGAGGACGAGGCCCAGGACACAGCCAAGGACTAGGCAGGCGATCCCAGGCAGGGTCCAGGCCTCAGCAGCAGGTGGAGGGGCCAGGGAAGGGGCTGTGGGGGCAGGAGGGGCCTCCTGAGTACTGGCTGCCTGGGGCATTGTGACCCTGGGTCTGGATGACCTCAGCCTCTCGGGGGCGGAGTGCATGGGGTGGGGCCTCAGTGCCACCCCCACAGGCAGTGCTCCCCCTCAGATGGCCAGAGGTCCCATGGCAGAGGTGCCTAGCGGGGAGGCCCAGGGTTCAAGGCTCAGGTGAGAGGATACGGACAGGACTGCCCAAGTGCCCAGGCCCCAGTGGAGGGCTCAGAACAAAGGTCCTGGTGTGAGGGCCTGGGTAGAGGGCTCGGAGCTCAGCCAGGAAAATCCAGGGGACAAGGCCCAGGTGCGAAGGCCCAGGTTCGGGGCACAGGACTCACGACCAGCCCATGCACCCAGGAAGAGCACTATGCGCCTTTCTGCCCCTGCCTCTGCTCTGCTGTGGATCTAGAGCCACAACATCCCAGAAGCCACAGCAAGCAAGGGCCCACCCCAGGCACCATGGAAAATCCCTCTGAGGCCAGGGCCTGGGCCTCGGCCCCTCACAGGCTCCTCACCCACCCAGGCACAGGAAGGACAGCTGCTGTCATCAGGGAAGGGGCCTGGATCACCTGATCAGGGTCTGACCAGACACCTGCTCCCAGAGGTCCCCAGGGCAGTCAGAGCTGAGCCCCACTGCAGGGCCTCTAGGCACACAAGGACTGGGGGTCGGTGGGGACAGGATGCCACCTACCAGATGCAGTGGTCCCAGGGACACCTGCTGGAGAAATATGGCCTGAGCACCAGCATGGGGAGGCAGAGGCGCCCCAGCAGCACCGACCTGCCAGCACCCAGGGGCTGCCTGGCCACCCTCGGCAGAGGCACCCAGGACCCAGGTGGCAGCCTGTGCCAGGAGCACCCAACCGAACCCTGTGGGATGTGGCCGAGCAGAGGAGGGGGACGCAGGCACACGCCCCCGGGCGCCCGCCCCCGGGGTCCCGCCAGCTCACCTGAGCAGCGCACGCCCGCGTCCTCCTTGTGCTCGCAGTCTCCACGTCCCCAGGGCTCCGCCGGGCAGCCCCACAGGGACGCCTCGCTGCCGCGACACCCCACCTCATCCAGCCACACCGGCCCCGAGCCAGGCCGAAGGCGGCGCCCCGCAAGGCATCCACCGCCCGTCCGCAGCCCAGCTGGCGGCACACGACCTCGGCGTCCGCCAGGTCCCAGGAGTCGTCGCACACGGTGCCCCAGGAACCCCCGTGCCAGAGCTCCACGCGTCCAGAGCAGCCGTCCTCGCCGCCGCGCAGGCGCACCGCGCCCTCCTCTGGAATGGTGCAGAGGTTACCTCGGGCCGCACCAGCGGGGCAGGGGCACCTGCGTGCCGACAGAGGCATACCTGGGCAGCTGAGGGCTGATGAACAGTTGATGGTCTGCTCACCTTCCTGAGGAACTTCTGCTTTCTCTGTGTGGAATTTGGACACATCAGTGTCTGTGTGCTCAGCCACTTAATCTGTGGAATACTAGTTTCCTTCCCCTTTTCCTTCCTGTCTCCCCCTGGATCAGGAGTTTCTGTTTCTTTTGGGGAGAGAGCTTCACACCTGAGGGGATCCACACACTGTTCCTGGCGGACTGTCCTTAAAACGTTGCTGGGTGCCCAGGGGTGCTGTTTCCCCCACTGGTGGAATTCCAGGGGACTGAGCTGGCTCCAGTTGGAGCACACTCAGCACAGAGCCTCAGGAGCCCCAGTGCAGGAACCCACCCCTCAGCCATCCACAGGTACTGCCTACCTCCTCGGCTGTCACCTGCGCAGAGGACCCAGGCCTCCTCCCCGCTGGAGCAGGAATTCTGGTTCCAGGGTGCTGAAGGGCATTGCCACAGGATCCTGTCGTGCCTGTGCCTACAATGAATGGAGGCCACCCAGCGAACCACGGGGAAACGCCGGCTTCCTGCCTCAGTCAGCAGTTGCCCCTGGGGCCCACAGCCCAGCTGCATGCACAGGATCCCAAGGGAGGTAGAGCTCAGGGTCTGGCAGACACTGCCCCAGGTCCCATTGTAGAAAATTTCCAGGCGCCCAGCACATGGCTGGCTGCCGTTCTGTAGCCTCAGATATGTGAACCCTGCAGACAGATGCTGGTCAGCAAGGCAGAGCTCAGGAGGAGTGGAGGTGTGGGAAGGGGTGGACCCACTGCACCCACCTGAGCAGAAGACCCCAGCGTCCTCCTTGTGCCCACAGTCGTGTTGTCCCCAGGCTCTCGACGGGCACTGCCACAGAGCAGACTCATCGCCCATGCAGGCCAACTCGTCCATCCAGATGGGTCCAGCCCCAGCCCCAAAGTGGGCGGACCCCGGTGCGCTCAGGGCGTGGCCACAGCCCAGCTGCCTGCAGACGACGTGCGCGTCCTGCAGGTCCCAGGAGTCGTCGCACACGGTGCCCCACTCGCCCCCGTGCAGCACCTCCAGGCGCCCGGCACAGCGCCCTGGCCCAGCGGACAGCCGCACCCGCAGGCTCCCTGCGGAGAGACTGAGTCAGGGGCGCCTGGACTCTGGGGGCCAGGGGGCTGGGGGAAGAGACTGTTACCACACTCACCAGAGCACACGACGCCCACGTCCCGCGAGGCCCCCGCGGGCACCAGCTGGAACGTGGACACATTGCACTGGGTCAGGCGAGTCTCGGAGCCCATGCAGCGCGCGCGGCTCAGCCACACCCGCAGGGCACCGCGGACAGGGGCGGGCGCATCGTAGGCTCGCTCTGCCCTTCCGCACCCCAACTGCCGGCACACCACGCTGGCGCCTCGCAGGTCCCAGGCGTCGTCCAGGACGCGGCCCCATGCACCGTCTAGGGCGACCTCCACTCGGCCATCGCAGCGGCTCTGACCGTCGCTCAGACGCAGGGCGTCGAGGAGACCTAGAGGAGCAAGAGGGGTCCCATGGTCTCAGGGTTAGTGGCCCCGGCCTAGAAAGGGGCAAAGCCCACCCCGCAAAGCCCCGCCCACTCTCAGCACACTTGGAGTGCGCTCTCTGAGCACTTTTCCAACCTCCTGCCGACCTCCCTCTTCCTCTGCCAAGATCCTACTCACCCACCTGAGCAGAGGGCAGAGGCCGAATTTCCTGGGGCACAGACCTGGGCCCCCAGCGTGCTCACCGGGCAATTCCACAAATAGGGCTCTGTCCCCACACAGTGAAATACATCTGGCCAGAGGGGAGCTCCTCCTTCCCCAAAGTGGCCTCCTGGGGGTGTGGCCACAGCCCTGCCGCAATTCAGCTGGTGGCAGAGGACGGTGGCATCTTCTAAGTCCCAGTGGGTGGCACAGAGGGGCGCCCAGGACCCCTGCACCTGGAGCTCCACGCGGCCCTCACAGCTGCTGCTGCCATTGACCAGCCGGAATTCTGGGGAGAGACGGAGTCCTGTGGCCCGGATTCCAGAACTGCTGTTCCCTTTAAGCCTCCTTACACTCTGCACACACCCAGTCCTGGCACAGGTAAGGTAGGAAGTACAGCTTTGCTGGTGGAATCACCAGGGGCAGGTGGGGGCACTCCAAGTATTGGTGCTGTGTATCAGCTGGGGAATGTGCCCAAAGAACTCATGGGAGTGAGTTCTATGAGAAAGAAGCAACTACTCACAGCAGGAAAGGAACAAAGTTCAAACTCTGGCTCAGAATCGGGAGAGACCCAATGCAGAATTAGTCTGAAAATCCTAGGAGAGTAATAGTTCCTCCCCTCTTCAAAGGAAATCTCTGTCAAATCTCACTAACCTTACACTTCCGCAGACTATCAAGACTGCACATGGGGGAACAGTCTGCACAACAAACTCAGGTAAGCTGCCAGAATGTGCAGGTGACTAAAATCCACAAGCTCTGGATAAGGGCCACTATCGTGTCTGGAGGTCCTCCTCCCAATATTCAAAATGTCCGTTCTTAACAACAAAGTTACAATTCTGGCAAAACACAGACCAACTGAGAATCTCCAAAATTAACACCGTTTAAGAGAACTGTGGATGCCACCAGGCTAAGGGAAGTCCTAGAAGAGAGAGAGAGACAGAAAGAACATTTGAAGAAATCAGTATTTGATCAATCGTAGGAAGGTATGTATTGCGCATCCAGGAAGCTCAAGAAACACTGAGTAGGTGATACTCATCCACGTACACTTGAACCACTAGGTATATTTCCAAAGGAAAGGGGGTCAGTGTGTCTTAAACGTCATCTGCATGCCCACATTCATTCCAGCACTCTAATAGTAGCCACGACACGAACGACCCCATGTCAAGGGGGGATGGACAAAGAAAATGTGGCACTCACACAATGCAGGCCTGTGTCACCCTTCACAGGAAGGAAATCCTGTCATGTTCAACATGTGGAAGAACCTGGAAGCTGCTGGTTATGCTCAAAGGCCAGGCCCAGGAGGGCAACTGCCACATGATCTCATGTGCATGTGACATCTGAAGAGTCAAACTCAGGAAGAACAGAACAGGAGGGACTGGAGCGATGTTAGTCAAGGGGACAAATGTCAACTGGACAGTAGAAATGAGTTCAGGAGGTCTACTCTACAACTATGATCACTACAGACGTGTTACCTCTTCAAGAGGCCCAGGGAGTAGACTAAGTGTTCTCCCTGCAAATAAAAGACAACTGTGCGAGGTAATTCAGATGCTCAGTGGCTTGATTCAGCCATACTTATCAAACATGACGGTGCACACCTGAAAAAATACTTAAATGTGTCAATTTAAATAACAGATAAAACAATGAAACACTATTGTTATGCTGAAAAACTAAATACAAATAACATTAGCAAAAGCTCACTACATTATAAAAATTATAGTCAAACTGTGAAAAGACAAAAGGAGTCATAGGAGCAGCAACAAGAAGTGACCCGTCACATACTATAGGGACTCACAATGAGGTGAGCACCCAGGTTCCCATCAGTCCCCATGGTGAAGACAAAAGGCAGGATACCATGCAAAGGTCTGTCAGGAAACAACCATCAAACAAGCATTCTACATCCAGCAACACTATTTTTCAAAACTAAAGGAAAAAATAAGACATTCTAAGACAAAGCCCACTGTTAGTAGACCTTCCCCCAAAGGAACAGTAAAGAGTTCTTCACATTGAAATGAGAAGCCAAAGAAGAAACACTTGTAAAGGAAACCACATAAGGAAACACAGAAGCCAGTGTGACTGTGTTCTTGACATTTTCTCCTACATTAGATACAAAAATATACATAAAAGGCACATATCTGTGTAAACAACATAAAGGGAGAGACAGTTATGTAGACCAGAATATTTGTGTATCTTTGGATTTTGTGAGGAGAGTGGATACCAGGGATTCAACTCAGGGGCACTCAAACACTGAGTCACATTCCCAGTCCTTCTTTTGTATTTTATTTAGAGACAGGGTCTCACTGAGGTGCTTAGTACCTGCTATTGCTGAGGCTGGCTTTGAACTCAATTCCTCTTGTTTCAGCTTCCCAAGCCCTGGGATTACAGGTGTACATCACCTGGTCTGGCAAGTAACTTTGAATTCTGAAGCTGTTTCCATCAATTTGAAAGACAAGACATTGTTACAAGTTTAACATTTTAATTGGAACCCCCAAGTTACCAAAAAAAATTTATTTCAAATATAATGAATTTGCAATCTCATGGCTTCTAAGCTATTCTCAAACACCAAAATATCAGGCAAAAATGAATCCATCAGTTTATGCACAGATAAAGGGTATGCCCAGAAACACACTGTCTCTAGAGATATGGGACACGCTCCAGCACATGACACACATCAGAACACACTGTCCCTAGGTGCAGGGGACACCCTCCAGGACACTAAACAGGTCAAGATGAACTGTCCCCTAGGTGCAAGGAAAACCCTCCAGGACATTCCACAAGTCATGAAGCACTGTCCCCTAGGAGCAGTGGACACCCCTCACAGCACACTCCACACATCAGGACGCACTGTCCCTAAGTGCAGGGGACACCCTAAAAAACACTCCACACATCAGGACGCGCTGTCCCTAGGTGCATGGAACACCCTCCAGCACACTCCACAGGTCAGGACCACTGTTCCTAGGTGCAGGGGACATCCTCCCAGCACACTCCACAGATCAGGACGGCACTGTCCCTAGGTGCAGGGGACACTCTCCAGGACACTCCACAGGTTCAGGACGCACTGTCCCTCGGTTTCAGGAGACACTCAACAGGACATTCCACACGTCAGGAACACTGTCCTAGGTGCAGGGGACACCTCCAGCACACTGCACACGTCAGAACACTGTCCTAGGTTGCAGGGGACACCCTCCAGCACACTCCACATGTCAGAACCCTGTTGTAGGGGCAGGGGACACCCTCCAGCACACATCCACACATGAGAACACTGTCCTAGGGGCAGGGGACACCTTCCAGGACACTCCAGAGGTCAAGACCAATGTCCCTACGTGCAGGGGACACCCTCCACGACACTACACAGGGAAGGACAAACTGTCCCAGGGTGCAGCGTACACCCTCCAGACACTCCACAGGTCAGTACAACACTGTCCGTAGGTGCGGGGACACATTCCAGCACACTCCACACATCAGGAACACTGTCCTTAGGTGCATAGGACACACTACTGGAGCCTCCACAAGTCAGGACACACTGTCCCTAGGTGCAGAGGACAACCCTCCAGGACACTCCACAGTTCAGGAAACACTGTCCCTAGGTGCAGGGTACACCCACCCTCACACTCCACACTTCAGTACACACTGTCCCTTGGTGCAGGGGACACACTCCAGGAGACCTCCACACGTGAGAACACTGTCCCTAGGTGGCAGGAACAGCTCCAGGACACTCCATAGGTCAGGAGCAACTGTCGCTAGGTGCAGGGGACACCCTCCAGGACAACTCCACAGGTCAGGACACAGTGAACCTAGGTGCACGGACACAATCCAGGACACTCCACAAGACAGGAACACTGTCTCTAAGGTGCAGGGACACCCTCCAATACACTCCACAGGTCAGGACCACCTCCCTAGGTGCAGGGGACAACCTCCACGACACTCCGCACAAACAGGAACACTGTCCTAGGTGCCGGGGACACCCTCAAGCACACTCCACACGTCAGGAAAACTGTCCTAGGTGTAGGGGACACCTTTCACGACACTACCACAGTTCAGGAACACTGTCCCTAGGTGCATGGTACACCTGCCCTCACAACTCCACACTTCAGGACACACTGTCCCTTGGTGCAGGGGACACACTCCAGGACACTCCATAGGTCAGGAGCACTGTCGATAGGTCAGGGGACACCCTCCAGGACACTCCACAGGTCAGGACCACTCTCCCTAGGTGCAGGGGACAAACCTCCCCAAAACTTCGCACGTCAGGACCACTGTCCCTAAGTGCAGGGGAACACCCTCCAAGATACTCCACACGTGAGGAACACAGTCCCTAGGTAGAGGGGACACCCTCCAGGACTCTCCACACGTCAGGAACACTGTCCTAATGCAGGGGACACCCTCCAGCACACTTCACACGTCAGGAACACTGTCTTAGGTGCAGGGGACAATCTCCAGGACACTCCACACTTCAGGAACACTGTCCTAGGTGCAGGGGACACACTCCAGCAAACTCCACATGTCAGGAACAATGTCCTAGGTTCAGGGGACACCGTCCAGCACACTCCACACCGTCAGGAACACGTCCTAGGTGCAGGAGACACCCTCTGTGACACCCACCGTTAGGACCACTGTCCATAGGTGCAGGAGACAACCTCCAGGACACTCCACAAGTCGAGGAACATGTCCCTAGGTGCAGGGGAGACCCTCCAAGACACTCCACAGGTCAGGAACACTGTCAGCTAGGTGCAGTGGACACCCTCCATGACACTCCATAGGTAAGGAACACTGTCCCTGGAGCAGGGGACACCCTCCAGCACACTCCACACGTCAGGAACACTGTCCTAGGTGCAGGGGACACCCTCCAGCACACTTCACAGGTAAGGGAACACAGTCCCTAAGTGCAGGAGACACATCCACGACATCCACAGGTCAGAAAACACTGTCCCTAGGTGCAGGGGACACCGTCCAAGACACTCCACAGGTCAGGAACACTGTCCCTAGGTGCAGAGGACACCCTCCAGCATGCTCCAACATGTAAGGGACACTCTCTCCAGGTGCAGGGCACACCCTCCAGGACACTCCACAAGTAAGGAACACTGTACCTAGGTGCAGAAGACACCCTCAAGGACAATCCATGGTTCAGGAAAACTGTCCCTAGGTGGAGGGGGACACCCTCAAAGACACTCCACAGGTCAGGACACACTGTCCATAGGCGCAGGGGACACCCTCCACGACTCTCCACAGGTCAAGATACACTGTCCCGAGGTGCAGACGGACACCCTCCAGGACACTCCACAGGTCAGTACACAATGTCCCCTAGGTGCAGGGGACATCCTCCAGCGCACTCCACACGTCAGGAACTCGGCCAAGGTGCAGAGGACCCCTCAAGCAAACTGCACACTTCAGGAACACTGTACTAGGTGCAGGTTCACCCTCCAACACACTACACACGTCAGGAACACTGTCCTAGGTGCATGGGACACCCTCCAGGGACACTCCCACAGGTCAGGACCACTCTCCCTAGGGGCAAGGGACAACATCCACGACACTCCGCACAACAGGAACACTGTCCTAGGTGGCAGTGGACACCCTCAAGCACACTCCCACGTCAGGAAAACTGTCCTAGGTGTAGGGAACTCCCTCCAGAACACTACACAGGTCAGGACTACTGTCCCTAAGGGCAGGGAACACTCTCCAGGACACTCCACACGTGAGGAACACAGTCCCTAGGGGGAGGGGACATGATGCAGGACACTCCACATTCAGGAACCTGTCCTAGGTGCAGCGGATACCCTCCAGGGCGCTACAGAGGGTCAGGACACACTGTCCCTAGGTGCAGGGGACACCCTCCAGCACACTCCAAATGTCAGGAACACTGTCCCTAGGTGCAGGGGAACACCCTCCAGGACACTCCACAGGTAAGGAACACTGCCCCTGGGAGCAGGGACACCCTCCAGCACACTCCACACTTCAGGAACTCTGTCCTAGGGCAGAGGACACCCTCCAGTACACTCCACAGGTCAGGAACACTGTCCCTAGGTGCAGGGCACACCGTTAAGACCACTCCACAGGTCAGGAACACTATTCCTAGGTGCAGGGGACACCCTCCAAGACACTCCACAGGTCAGAACACTGTCCTAGGTGCAGGGGACACCCTCCCAGCGCACTCCACAAGTCAGGAAACACTGTCCCAGGTGCAGGGGATTCCCACCAAGACACTCCACAGGTCAGGTACACTGTCCCCTAGGTGCAGGGACAGCCTCTGAGACACTCCACATGTCAGGAAAACTGTCCCTAGGTGCAGGGGACTCCCTCCAGCGCACTCCCACACATGAGGAACACTGTCCCTAGGTGCAGGGGACACCCCTCACAGCACACTCCCACACGTGAGGAACACTGTCCCTAGGTGCAGGGGACACCCTCCAGCACACTCCACACGTGAGGAACACTGTCCCTAGGTGCAGGGGACACCCTCCAGGACACTTTCACACGTCAGGACACAGTGTCCCTAGGTACTGGGACACCACTATAGGACAATCCCCGGACAGGAAACACTGTTCCCTAGGTGCAGGAGACATCATCCACGACACACCACAGGTCGGAACACTGGTCCCTAGGTGCAGGGGACACCCTCCAAGACACTCCACACATCAGGACAACACTGTCCCTAGGTGCAGGGGACACCCTGGCGACACTCGAAACTTGAGAACACTGTCCCTAGGTGCAGGGGACCCCCTCCAGGACATTCCACAGGTCAGGAACAAGGTCCCTACATGCAGGGGACACCCTCCAGGACACTCCTCAGGTCAGGACACACTGTCCTAGCAGGGGACATCCTCCAGGGCATTCCACAGGTCAGTACACACTCTCCCTAGGTCCAGGGACACCCCCCAGCACACTCCACATGTCGGGAACACTATCCCTAGGTGCAGAGGATACCCTCCAGGACACTCCACACATCAGGAACACTGTTCCTAGTTGCAGGGGACACGCTGCAGGACACTCCCCAGGTCAGGAACACTGTCCCTAGGTGCCGTGTACACACTCCAGGACACTCCACACGTAAGAAACATGTCCCTAGGTGCAGAGGACACCCTACAGTACACTTCACAGGTCAGGACACACTGTCCCTAGGTGCAGGGGACACCCTCCAGCACACTCTACAGGTCAGGACACACTGTCCCTAGGTGCAGCGGACACACTCCAGGGCAATCCACAGGTCAGTACACACTGTGGCTAGGTGCAGGGGACACCATCCAGTGCACTCCACAAGTCAGGAACACTGTCCAAGGTGCAGGGGACCCCTCCAGCACACTCCATAGGTCAGGAACACTGTCCTAAGTGCAGGGGACACTCTCCAGTACACTCCACACGTCAGGAACACTCTCCTAGGTGCAGGGGACACCATCCAGGACACTCCACAGGTCAGGAACACTGTCCCTAGGTGCAGGGGACAGCCTCCAGCGCACTCCACACGTCAGGACACACTGTCACTAGGTGCAGAGGACACCCTCCAGGACACTCCACACGTGAGGAACACTGTCCCTAGGTGCAGGGACACCCTCCAGGACACTCCATAGGTCAGGAACACTGTCTCTAGGTGCAGGGGACACCCTCCAGGACACTCCACAGCCGGACACAAATCAAAACCACCCTAAGATTCCATCTCACCCAATTAGAATGGCGATTATCAAGAATAGCAACAACAGGTGTTGGCGAGGATGTGGGAGAAAGGTACACTCATACACTGTGGTGGGGCTGCAAATTAGTGCAGCCACTATGGAAAGCAGTGTGGAGATTCCTTAGAAAACTTGGAATGGAACCACCATTTGACCCAGCTATCCCACTCCTTGGCCTATACCCAAAGGACTTAAAATCTGCATACTACAGAAATACAGCCACATCAATGTTCATAGCTGCTCAATTCAATTAGCCAGACTGTGGAACCAACCTAGATGCCCTTCATGATTGAGTGGATAAAGAAACTGGGTATATATCTACTATGGAATATTACTCAGCCATAAGAATGATAAAATTATGACATTTGCAGGCAAATGGATGAAATTGGAGAATATCATGCTAAGTGAGATAAGCAATCTCAAAAAGCCAAAGGACGAATGATATCGCTAATAAGTGGAGGTTGACACATAATGGGGGGGAGGGAAGGGTTAGAGTTAGGGTTAGGGAGGGCGGCAAGTATGGAGGAAGGAACTACTGTATAGAGGGTAAAGAGGGGTGGGAGGGTGGGGGGAGGGAAAAAATAACTGAATGAATCAAACAACATTGCCCTATGTAAATTTATGATTACACAAATGGTATGCCTTTACGCCATGTACAAACAGAGAAACAACATGTATCCCATTTGTTTACAATAAAAAAAAAAAAATCAGAGCTGAAATCAGTGAAATTGAAACAAAAGAAACAATTCAAAAAATTGACAAAAAAGTTGATTCTTTGAAAAAGTAAACAAAATAGATAAAGCCTTAGCCACACTAACAAAGAGAAGGAGAGAGAAGACTCAAATTACTAAAATTCTGATGAAAAAGAAGATATCATGACAGACAACAGTGAATACACTCATAATGAAGAGCTACTTTGAAAATCTAACTCCAAGAAAATAGAAAATCTCAACCAGCAGGCAGCCCTGCCGCTGCCATGGCACCGTGAGCGGGCAGCATTGCTGCCGTCTGTGGCTGTGGGGCCCGGTTGGCAGCGCTGCTTCCGACCTGCTGGTCTTCAGGAAGCCCGGGGGATGGGAACCAGCTCACCACTGCCCAGGGCGTCCTCCTAGGCATCCACATGATGGGTTTTACAGAATTAATGGACAGGTTCAACCTGACGTGCAAGTCGGAACATGACATGAAAAAACTGGCCACACCTTCACCGTTCATATTACTGAGTGACATTTGGAGCATGTGCTGTGTTTGGAGGGGACATCCTAAATATCACAGGGAATGTATTCCTGGCACTCGGGACAGTGGAGAAAAATCAAGGAGTGACATCATTACCCTGGTGGCAAAATGCAGTCTAGAGATACAGGAGATTTGGGATCGACCACACCAGAGAAGGCCAGGATCTACAGCTAAAGATAGGTAGTAATCTTAAAAGAGTGTTCCAACTGGAAAAAGAAAGAACTATCTAAAGTTTCAAAAGATAAATGACCAGCTGAGAAAAATATTTATAACATATAAAGGGTAAATTTCTCTAATATTGAAAGAGCACCTGGAAATTGAAACTAACATAAGAGAAAATGGGTGAAGACCTGAATAAATGCTGCATAGAAACACATATATTTAAATTGTATAAAAGATCACCATCTTCATTCATAGTAAGAAAAAATGCCAGTTGAAAATAACTGAGATACTCTTTCCTACCTGTAGATAGGCAAAAATTCAGATGCTGGAAACCCCAGTTGTTGGTTGTCATGCTGGTGGAATGAAGAATGGTCAGCTTCTGTGGCAGGTGACTTGGTGATCTTTATCAAGAGTGAAAGTGCATGGTCTACCCAGCAATTCTACTTCTGAATTCATCCTAGGTATGCCTGCATGTGTGAACTGTTGTATGTACAAGGTTATTAATTGCAACATGGTTGGAATAAAGATTGAAAACAGCCTATAGGGAACTGATTAAATAACAATAAGTCTACAGTGACATTCTCTGTAACTTTAAAAACACATTCATTACAAAAATTTTCTTGTGTCTCTCTGTACACTCTTTCTCCCAGCATTCCCCTCCCATATCCCCAAGCAAACACTCATCTCCTTTCTGTTGCTAGATATTATTTTTGCTTCTTAAAAAGAATGTTATAGGCGTTGGGCATGTAGTTCAACACATGTGAAATCATGGGTTCAATTCCCAACACTGAATTTAAAATGTATACAACAAGTAGAATCATACCATTGTACTTTTTCTGCTATTTTTGTTCTGCATAATTAAGAATTTCTCGATTTATAGAGTGTATCAGTAGTTAATTCCTTTTTTGTATTTTTTCCTATTATATGGCTGTATTATACCGTGGTTTGTTTATTACTGATTTATGGATGGACACTAACTGGTGTCAGTTTTTGGCTGCTACAATAAAGCTATTGAAACATCTGTATAAAAAAAATAGGAAAATCCTAGAAGACATTGACAAATTTCTAGAGACATATGATCCTCCCAAACTGAACCAGGAGAACATACACAATTAAACAGATCAAAGCCTACCAACCAGAAAAGCCTAGGACCAGATGGATTCTCAGCCAAGTTCTACAAGACCTTCAAGAAGAATCATCCCATACTCTTCAAAGTATTCCAGGAAATAGAAAAGGAAGGACCCTTCCAAAACTCATTCTATGAAGCTAGTATCACTCTGATACCAAAACCAGAAAAAACACATCAAGGAAGAATATTTTAGAGCAATACCTCTGATGAATATGACACAAAAATCTTTAACAGAATTTTGGAAAATCACATACAAAAACATATTAAGAAGATAATGCGGGGAGATCCAAGATGGCGGACTAGAGGGAGGCTGCGTTCCTTGTTGCTCCATAACTCCGGTTTTCAAGCAGAGGATATTTGTTTCTTGGTGAGGCAGTTTTTGCTGCTTATTCGATCCCCTGTTGTTACCGTGTCTACTGAGGTCACCTGCAGTTTGCCAGCATATCGACAATGACTTTTTATGAGTGAGATTGCTCACTGGGCACCTATTCTGTCATTTGCCTGCCTCTTGCTTGTCCATCGCCTGCCTTTCACCTACCCATCACCACCACCCGAGTTCACTCCCGATCGTCCGACAGCTGCCAGCAAACTGATCGCCAACACCCATGGAGCACCAGCTGCCTGCTGTTGCCAGGAAGTTCTTTGTCACCATACCTGCAGCTTTGGTTACACGTGGCTACCGCTATTTTGAGAAACAGCCCGGCCCCGTAGGACCCCTAGTCAGACTGACTGAGCCCGTCTCCAGGATCCCTCAGCCCAACCAATCACCTCCCTGCCTCCGGGGCCCTCACATCCACTGACGTTCCTGCCACCAGGACAGCCAGACCAGCTGACTGTGTCTTATCACTGGGACCCCAGACCAACTGATTGCACCCAGCCTCCAGAATCCCACAACCACAACAAACACACTAACCTCCAGGACCACTGCCAGACCAAACGCATCCTGCGTTCAGGACCGCCAGCTGACCACGTCCACACCCCTGAGCTGCAGCTCCCCATTGCAACACCATTTGGAACCAGAGTGGCCATCTTGGATAATCCTGGAAGCCGTAGCTCCGATCTTCAGGTGGGGCAAATCCCATCCTGAGACATCTGCTGGAGACTTGAAGTTTATTGCCAGGTACCTCTATGTCATCAGGCTACTGAGGACTGGAGGTCTGAATACTATATGATTGTTATACTGTAGATTTTCTTTCTTCTCCTTATTGAAATTTTAAGTTTTTTATTCTTTACTTTTTTTTTGCTCTATTTTCCTTTTGTTTACCTGTTTCCTCAGGGTCTCTTCCTCCCTTTTTGCATGCTAACATCCAATTTCTTTTGATTACACTCTCACCCTTTCTATTATCTATATTTCTGTATATCTTTTCTTATCCCATTAACAGCTACACCTATATCCCTCTGCATCCTCTTTGTCCTCCATTAGAAACTGCAGACCTTATTGTGAATTTGTTTCTTATACTGAAGATAATATTTGAACTCATTTTATTATGACAATTTTGTTATTGTTCATAGGGGTTATTTGGTCTAGGATTGCATAGTGTCTGAATTGGGCACTGCTAATATTGATCTCCCCTTAAAGAAACGGTTTTTGAAAACCTATAGGGCCACTATAAGCCTATAGGGGAAAATCTGCAATACCCCAGATCTGCACTGCTAGAGGGGAAATACATGAACAACATGAAACAAAACACAAATCTAGATTCTATATTAAGATTCATGACAGGGGTGGGGGGGGGGGGGGAGGGAAAAAGTAACAATGAATCAACAATATTGCCCTATGTAAATTTATGATTTTTTTAATTAAAATAATAAATCAAAAAAAAAAAAAAAAAAAAGAATTCAATGACAGTAGGGTAGAAAAATGTCAGAAAAGGACTTCAGATTATACATGATTAAGATGATTCGCGAAACAAAGGATGAGATAAGAGAGCAAATGCAGGTAATGAATGATAATACCAATAAGCAATAAGCAATGAATGATAATACCAATAAGCAGGAAGCAAGAGATCATTTCAACAAAGAGATAGGGATTCTCAGAAAAAACAAAGGAAATCCTTGAAATGAAGGAAACAATAAACCAAATAAAAAAAACTCAATGGAAAGCATCACCAAAAACTAGACCACTTGGAAGATAGAACCTCAGACAATGAAGACAAAATATTTAATCTTGAAAATAAAGTTGCCCAAACAGAGAAGATGGTAAGAAATCATGAACAGAATCTCCAAGAACTATGGGACATCAGGAAAGACCAAATTTAAGAATTACTGGGATTGAAGAAGGCACAGAGATACAAACCAAAGGAATGAACAACCTATTCAATGAAATAATGTCAGAAAATTTCCCAAACCTGAAGAATGAAATGGAAAATCAAATACAAGAGGCTTACAGAACACCAAATGCACAAAATCACAACAACCCACACAAAGGCACATTATAATGAAAATGCCTAACATATAAAATAAAGATAGGATTTTGAAGGCCACCTGAAAAAAGCATCAGATTACATATAGGGGAAACCCATACAGATAGCAGAAGACTTCCCAACCCACTCTAAAAGCTAGAAAGGCCTGGAACAACATATTTCAAACTCTGAGAAAACATGATTGCCAACCAAGAATCTTATACCCAGCAAAACTAACCTTCACTTTGGAAGACAAACTAAAATCCTTCCATGATAAATAAAATTTAAAAGAATTTATGAATAGAAACCCCATGCTAAAGAATATTCTCAGCAAAATATTTCATGAGGAGGAAATGAAAAACAACAATGTAGGTCAGTAAAGGGAGGAACTACCTTAGAGAAAAAGCACTCAAAGGAGAAACCAAGCCAACTTAAAAACCAAAATAAGCCCAAGTGACTGGGAATACAAATCATATCTCAATAATAACCCTGAACGTTAATGGCCTAAACTCATCAATCAAAAGACATAGACTGGCAGAATGGATTAAAAAGAAAGACCAACAATATGCTGCCTGCAAGAGACTCACCTCATAGAAAAAGATCCACAGACTAAAGGTGAAAGGATGGGAAAATACCTACCACGCACATGGACCCAGTAAAAAAGCGGGGGTTTCCATCCTTATATCAGATAAAGTGGACTTCAAGCCAAAGTTAGTCAGAAGGGATAAAGATGGACATTTCATACTGCTTACAGGAACCATAAATCAGGAAGACATAACGATAGTAAATATTTATGCCCCAAACAATGGTGCATCCCTGTACATCAAACAAATCCTTCTCAACTTCAGGAATCACATAGACCACAACACAATTTCTAGGAGACTTTAATGCACTGCTGTCACCACTAGATAGATCTTCCAAACAAAATCCAACCAAAGAAACCATAGAACTCAATAACACAATCAATAACCTAGACTTAATAGACATATATAGAATATTCCATCCATCAACGAGCGGATTCACTTTCTTCTCAGCAGCACATGGAACCTTCTCGAAAATAGACCATAGATTATGCCACAAAGCAGCCCCTTAGTAAGTGAAAAAAAAGAGATACTGTCTTGTGTTCTATCAGATCTTAATGGACTGAGAGTAGAAATCAATGACAAAATAAAAACAGAAATTACTCCAACATCTGGAGACTAAATAATATGATATTGAATGAAACATGGATAACAGAAAACATCAAGGAGGAGATAAAAAAAATTCTTAGAGGACAATGAGAATGACAATACAACATATCAAAATCTCTGGGACACTGTGAAAGTGGTACTAAGAGGAAAATTCATTGCATGGAGTGCATTCCAGAAAAGAATGAAAAGTCAACAACTAAATGACCTAACATTATAGCTCAAAGCCCTAGAAAAACAGTATAACAGCAAAAGTAGTAGAAGACAGGAAATAATTAAAATCAGAGCTGAAATCAATGAAATTGAAACAAAAGAAACAATTCAAAAAATTGACAAAACAAAAAGCCAGTTCTTTGAAAAAGTAAACAAAATAGATAAACCCTTAGCCACACTAACAAAGAGGAAAGAGAAAACTCAAATTACTAAAATTCTTGATGAAAAAGGAAATATCATGACAGACACCACTGAGATACATAACATAATCAGAAGCTACTTCGAAAATCTGTATTCCAACAAAAGAGAAATTACCGAAGACATTGACAAATTTCTAGAGACATATGCTCCTCCCACACTGAACCAGGAGGACATACACGAATTAAACAGATCAATATCAAGCAATGAAATAGAAGAAGCCATTAAAAACCTACCATCCAAGAAAAGCCCAGGACCAGACGGAATCTCAGCCGAGTTCTACAAGACCTTCAAAGAAGAACTCATTCCAATACTTCTCAAAGTAAATAGAAAAGGAGGGTCCCCTACCGAACTCATTCTATGAAGCTAATATCACCCTCATACCCAAACCAGGAAAAGACACATAAAGGAAAGAAAATTTTAGACCAATATCCTTGATGAATATAGATGCAAAGACCCTTAACAAAATACTGGCAAACTGTATCCAAAAACATATTAAGAATATTGTGCACCACAATCAAGTGGGGTTCATCCCTTGAATGCAAGGATGGTTCAACATCCTTAAATCAATAAACGTAATCCATCATGTCAATAGACTTAAGGATAAGAATCATATGGTTATTTCAATTGACGCAGAAAAAGCATTTGACTAACAACACCCCTTCATGCTCAAAACAGAAAAAATAGGGATAGTAGGAACGTACCTGAACATTGTAAAGGCTATTCATGCTAAGCCCATGGCCAACCATTCTTAATGGAGAAAAACTGAAACCATTCCCTTTAAAAAACGGGAACAAGACAGGGATGTCCTCTTTCACCACTTCTATTCAACATTGTCCTCGAAACTCTAGCCAGCGCAATTAGGCAGACTAAAGAAATTAAAGGGATACGAATAGGAAAGAGGAACTTAAGCTGTCACTATTTGCTGATGACATGATTCTCTATTTAGAGGATCCAAAAACTCCACCAGAAAACTTCTAGACCTCATCAATGAATTCAGCAAAATAGCAGATATAAAATCAACACGCATAAATCTAAAACATTTTTATTCATAAGCGATGATACATCTGAAAGGGAAATGAGGACAACAACTCCATTTGCAATAGACTCAAAAAAAAAAATACTTGGGAATAAATCTAACCAAAGACGTGAAAGATCTCTACAATGAAAACTATAGAACACTAAAGAAAGAAATTGAAGAAGACCTTAGAAGATGGAAAGATTGCCCATGTTCTTGGATAGGCAGAATTAATATTATCAAAATGGCCATACTTCTAAAGGCGCTATACAGATTTAACAGAATTCCAATTAAATCCCAGTGACATTTCTCATAGAAATAGAGAAAGTAGTCATGAAATTCATCTGGAAGAACAAAAGACCCAGAATAGCCAAAGCAATCCTGGGCAGGAAGAGTGATGCAGGAGGTATCACAACACCAGACCTTAAACTCTACTATAGAGCGATAGTAACAAAACAGCATGGTACTGGCACCAAAATAGACAGGTAGATCAATGGTACAGGATAGAAGACACAGAGACAAACCCACATAAGTTTAGTAACCTCATACTAGACAAAGGTGACAAAAACTTACAATGGAGAAAAGATAGCCTCTTCAACAAATGGTGCTGGCAAAACTGGAAATCCATATGCAGTAAAATGAAATTAAACCCCTATCTCTCACCCTGTACAAAACTCAAAATGGATCAAGGATCTAGGAATTAGACCTGAGACCCTTCACCACATAGAAGAAAAAGTAGACCTGAATCTCCATCACATTGGCTTAGGACCAGATATCTGTAACAAGACCCCCATAGTTCAAGAAATAGAAGCAAGAGCAATAAATGGGGTAGATTCAAACTAAAAATCTTTTTTCTCAGTAAAGGAAACCATCAATGATGTGAAAAGAGAGCCTACAGAGTGGGAGAAAATCTTTTACCACACACTTCAGGCAGAGCACTCATCTACAAAGTTTATAAAGAACTTAAATTTCATACCAAAAGTACAAAGAACCCAATCAATAAATGGGCTAAGGAAATGGGCAAACACTTCATGGAAGAAGATATATAGGTGATCAATAAATACATGAAAAAGTGTTCATCCCTAGTAATTAGAGAAATGCAAATTGAAACCACCCTACGATTTCATCTAACTCCAGTAAGAATGGCTATTATCAAGACACAAGCAATAATAAGTGTTGGTGTGGATGTGGGGGAAAAGGCACACTCATTCTTTGCTGATGGAGTTGCAAATTGGTGCAGCCACTCTGGAAAGCAGTGTGGAGACTCCTCAGAAAATTTGGAATGGACCCACCATTTGACCCAGCTATCCCACTCCTTGGTTTATACCTGAAGGACTTAAAATCAGCATACTACAGTGATGCAGCTACATCAAAGATCATAGCAGCTCAATTCTCAATAACTAGATTGTGGAACCAATCTAAATGCCCTTCAATTGACGAGTGGATAAAGAAACTGTGGTATATATACACAATGGATATTACTCTACCATAAGGAAAAATAAAAATATGCCATTTGCTGGTAAATGGATGAAGTTGGAAAATATCATGCTAAGTGAAATAAGCCAAGCCCACAAAACCAAAGGCTGAATTTTTCTCTGATAAGTAGTAGATGACAATATATAAGGAGGGAGGTGGGGGGGGAGAGAATGAAAGAAATTTTGGATGGTATAAAGGAAAATTGCATGAGAGGGTTTGGGGGAAGGAAAGATAGTAGACTGAGACAGACAGTATTACCCTATGTACATGTATGATTACATGAATGGCATGAATCTACATTGTGTACAACCACAGAAATGAAAAGTTGTACCCATTTGTGTACAATGATTCAAAACGCAGACTGTAAAAATTAAAAAAAATTAATAATAATAAGAGAAAAAATTAAAGAGCTCACAAGACTCAAGGACACCGTGTTCACGGGTGGGAAGGCTTAACATGGTGGAGGAGGCAGCTCTCCCCAGTATTCCTAAAGACTGAGAGCAATCCCTATCTGAACCCCAGCTGGCTTCCTTGTGGAAATCGACAAACTGACCCTAAAGTCCACAGGGAAGCTCAAGGAACCCAGATCATCCCAAGACAATCTTCACGATATGATTAGATAAGAGGACGCACAGTTAGTGCACAGCCAGAGAAATGATAGTTATACTCCATTTGTGTACAATGAATGAAGATTTTTAAAAGACTGCAAAGTACAAAGCCATAGCAACAGAAACACGTGGTACTGGCTAGGCATACAGACCAATGCAACAGACCTGACGTACAGAGATGCATCCTGATAAGGCTGGTCAACTGATTTTTGACAATTAGAGGGTGCCAAGACCATTGAATTGTCTTTTCAACCAACAGTGCTGGTATGACTGGATACCCATATGCCTCACATCATTCCTAAGAATTCCTTTAAAATGTCAAATGCCTAACTTTAAAAGCCAAAATTATAAAAAACCTCAGACCAAGACAGGTGAGTCATCACGACCTGAGATTTGGCACCAAAAGCACATACAACCAAAGAAAATTGATAGATTGGACTTCGAAAGTTTTTGCCTCAAAGGACACTCTTGAGATCCACAGGACAGCCTGGGGACAGCAGGGAACATCTGCAAACCACGTGTCTGGTAACGACTCACCTGGAAGTTTTCAGCTCTTACATTTCAGTAATATAAACACAAGTAACGTGATTAAAATGAGCAAAGGATCTGAACAGATGTTTCTCCAAAGAACATACACAAATTGCCACTAGCGCACGCAAGACGTTTGGCATCCTGAGTCACCAGGAATCCCAGTCAAAAGGAGATAGCAGTGCACAGTCACTAGAATGGGTGTTGTGATTTTACACGAGACAGCGGAGGTATGGAGGAAGATGTGAGAAGCCAGATCACAGCTGTGGGAAGGCGAGACGGGAGGCAGCGTCCAGCTCCTGGTGTGCTCCCTGGAGTCCCTCCCAGACCCAGCAGCTGCACCTCCCAGGTTGTACCTAGGAGAAACCAAACCACGTGAGGCCCTCTGCCGGCAGAAGCCACCAGCGTGGCGCTGTGAGGTGGCTCCTTCCCCCCTCAAGAAGCTTGCAGTGCTTCTCTGTGTTTCTTATTTGCTTTATTTTATTCAGTTCCAGGTGTTCGAGCAGATGGAGTCGGCAGAATGAGAAATCACAGAGGGTAGGAGCAGGCATCCGGCACTTCCAGCACGCTGGCCCAAGCGCCTGGGGAGGCCACTGAAAGGCCTCCACAGGGGCTCCTTGAGCCATGCTGGGCGCCACCTCGTCCCAGGGACCTCCTCTTCCGTGCCTCCAGGTGTAGAAGTCTCCTTCATTAATCGGAGCTCTGCTGATGCTGCGTCTGCATCTTCAGCGACGCCCAGAGCAGCGTGTTGACGGCCTGGTCCCGGCTGTGGAGCTTTCGGCAGCAGACGGAACCTTAGGGAGTGGAGGAGGCTGGGTCATCAGGGGCTGCCCTTGGAGGGGACGAGGGACCCCAGTGCCTTCCTATCTCTCCTTTTCACTCTCTAGCATGATGTGAATGGGCCTCCTCCGCCACACACCGTGCCCTGGTGTGCTACCCCTCCAAACGCCCAGAAGCAACAGCCATACCATGGCTGAGCCTCCAGACCATGCGCCACAATCAGCCTCTCCTCTTCCTTAGTCTGTTTATCTCAGGTGTTCACTATGTTACTCAGCCTTTCGTTGGCAGAACCAAAATACCCAGCAACTTAGAAGATCTAAGAGGAGGAGCCTGGGCTCAGGGCGTCAGGGCTCAGTCGGAGGCCAGCCAGCTCCCTCCCTCTGGGCCTGAGGTGAGGCAGAGCCTCATGGTGGAAGAGTGTGGTGGAGGAAAGCAGCTGGGTTCACGATAACCAGGAAGTGGGAAGAGAGCAAGCAAGATGACAGGGATGAAACACAGACCCCTAAGTCACACCCCGGTGGCCACACCCAGGTGATCCATTCGAATCGCTAACCCGCCAGCGGATCTGTCACTGGTGAGTTCACGGCCCTCGTCACCTACTCTTTTCACCCGTGAACACTGCTGCGTTAGCACAGGAGATTTTCTTAGGGGACGTTTCATACCCAAACCATAATATTGGCTACGGCAATGGCAAAGGACCACGAGGGGCCTACACTTTTAGTCTGCTGAGATTTCCTTGTGGCCCAGCACATGCACTGTGACAAGTGGCCCTGAGTCCTGCTGCCGTGGAGCCGATGCTGCTCTGGCGTTCTGGGCGTCTCCCGTGCACACCGCTTCAGCTCAACAGGCGGAACTTTTCAAATGTTCTGTGGACAGTAAACAAGAACACCAACCCTTGGACATGTAAGGAATGAGGGGGTTGCAAAGGTCTCATCAATCCCACACGACACCATTTCCCTCCCTGAAAACTGGAGAAGGAACGGTCACTGTGTAGAGCCTGGAGGAGCTCAGAGTTTACAGTTCGTGGTCCTCCTGCAGGGCTGAGACCAGCCTGGACACAGGGAGCTCTCGTGTCAGATTTCCCCTTTACTATTACTAATAGCTGGATTCTGAGAAAACCAGGCAAAAGTGTCTCATTCTGGGGTTGATTTTCCTTACGCTTTACGATTTTTTTTTTTTTGAATTTAATGCTGTGAAACAAGCCAAAAACAAACATAGAGATTTAGCCATTTCGTTACTCAAATACTGTAGTATGAAAGTTGTCAGAATCAAAATGAACGTGCTTATGTCACCCTGAGAAAATAAATAAGTAAATCTGCGAGGCCACGAAGGGGCATCCCACACACGATGCGCAGATAGTGGTCACAAGGGCTCTGCCAATCATCACGCACACAAACAGCAATAAGTGTTGGCGAGGATGTGGGGAAAAGGCACACTCACACACTGCCGGTGGGACTGCAAATTGGGCAACCACTATGGAAAGCAGTGTGGAGATTCCTCAGAACACTTGGAATGGAACCACCACTTGACCCAGTCATCCCACTCCTAAGTTTATACCCAAAGGACTTAAAATCAGCCTACTACAGTGAGACAGCCACATCACTGTTTGTAGCAGCTCAATTCACAATAGCTAAGCTATGGAACCAACCTAGGTGCCCTTCAACAGATGAATGAATAAAGAAACTGTGGTATATACACACAATGGAATATTACTCAGCCTTAAAGAAGAATGAAATTATGGCATTTGCTGGTAAATGAATGGAACTGGAGAACATTATGCTAAGCAAAATAAGCCAAAACCAAAGAACCAAAGACCGAATGTTCTCTCTGATATGTGGATGCTAATTCACAATAAGGAGCGGGGGAGAACAGAGGTAATTTGGACTTGACAGAGGAGAGTGAAGGGAAGGGAGGGGAGAGGGCACAGGAGGAGGAAGGATGGTAGGATGAATGGGACATTACGACCCTGGGTGCACATATGATCACATGACCTATGTACAATGACCTGCGTACAATGACCTGTGTACAACACCATGCACAACCAGACAAATGAGAAGTCACACTCCATTTATGTCTGATGTGTCAAAATGCATTCTACTGTTATGCACAACTAAGTAGAACAAATAAGTTAATTAATTTAAAAAAGGCTCTGCCAAACCACATCTGAACACAGGGAGCCAGAGGGTGTGGCCAGTTGTCTGCAGAACCACCTCTGAACACAGGGAGCCAGAGAGCCAGCTGCAGATCCGCCCCTGCTGCAGCCCTGTGGCCAGGCAACACCGTTTCAAAATATCCTGCCCACTTTCGACTTTGAAAGCTTCCCCTCCCCTCACCTGGTGGGTGCATGTTCAACTCCTCTTGGTGTGGACATGCCAGGTCACAGGGCATCCACACTACACGAAACCTGGACCCTGTTCCTCTCCGGGGCACCCTGGTTCCTAGGGCCCCGGGTTCCCACGGCAGAGCTCCGCTTCTCCAGGGACAGCGCTACGCTCCGGGAGCTGTCTGATTGTCATCTAGGTTGACAGTCGGTGCACCAGGGACCAGACTCCCAGGCCCATGCTGTGCTGGTGTGGGCTCAGCGGTCACAACAAAAGTACCTTCTGGGGGTGCAGACAGAGCAGGTGGGCTACTGGGAGCTGCACGTCCTCTGCCTTCAGTCTTGCTTCAAACCTAGACCTGCTCTAAAAATAAAGTTCATTTTAAAAAATATAATAGATGACAGGCGAATAAGAGAAGGATTTGAGCCAAGAAACAAGAAAAATTTCATGAAAAGGTAACAGGAGGGGATTTGGTGGAGACGGCAAGCAAGCTCCCACGGCCACTCTGAGGCTCTCCCCACCTTCATCTCACCTCACTGCAGGAAACCAGACTAAACCCGTCCAGATACCATCTCACCTGCCTTGATAGAACGTCGTGAGAGCGCTGGGCTCAGGAGCTGGGGAGGTGGAGCTCCTGGAATGCTCGCTGCCTGTTTGGGGTGGGGAGTGGGTGGAATGCTCAGTGAGCAGCTTGCCTGTCCTTCCTGGACCCAGCATGCCCACACCTAAGAGAAATTACAACACACAGGCCAAAAGAACTCAGGTGGAATGCTTGAAACAGCTTCATCCATAACACCCAAAATGCTAAGTAGCCCAGCTGGCCTCAGAAAGAAAGAGGAAGCGCAAACTGGTCCAGGGATAGCACCTCAGCAGAGTGCAGAGCAGACATACAGGATCTCAGCAACAGACTTGAGTAGACATCACTACGTCCCTTCCCGGCCGGGCCAGCTTCTCGAGGTGTTTGTCCGTCCTGCAGCGGCTGCAGTGGGCGCTGCTGGCAGGGCATCCAGGCCCTACTGGGTGAGGACTACTTCTGGACTTGACAGGGCATCCGTCGCCCTGCATAGGCTCACACTCTGTAGGAGACTAACATCCCTAAATCACACACCAGAAGAAAAACTGAGCAAGTGTGCTGCTCCAGCGGTGCTGCGATGCGCCTCTGGGTGGGAGATGCAGGAGCTCGGACAAGTGTGGCATCACAGGGGAGTGGACAGCCATACTCCTGAGTGACCCACTGGGATAAGCAGGGGCGGGCGGCATAAGGCAGGTCAGGTAGATGGAATCCAAATAGGTCATGACGTGGTGTTTCATTACAAAACCCTTCCAGCTCGGTTTGTATGTTTGAAATTTTCCACAATGAGAGTTGGAAAAAGATAAAAAATCTTTTGTTACTTGAACATTTTAAATTACCAGATTTAAATACTTGATAGTCAAGGAATGAACATAGTGAGAATATTTTTTAATATGTAGACTAAATGATACAAAGTGCCACATGTCAAAACATGCAGGGATTCCATGAAAATAATACATAAAGTGAAATTGATTGCTTAAATGCTAATTGAAAAATAAATGCTGAGAAATGAATGAATAGGCTGAAATTTTAAGTGAAAGAAGGACCACAATGAACAAAGAAAATCAGAGAGTAGATAAAAGGAGAATTTAATAGTGCAGAAAATATGAGAGTTTTTATTTGACTTTTGAAGCATCACAACATAAGGTCTATACAGACATTGGGAAAGAGGAAAAAAAAGGATGCCAATCAATCACCTTGAGACACTAGTTCATACCCAACAAGGAGAGGATTGCCACAATTTTGAACTTTGGTCAAATGAACAAATTTCTGGAGAGAATATAACTTACCAAACTGACTCAACAGTCCTATGCTTGAAGGTAACCGACAAGTTTATCTAAAATTTCTCCAGGAAAAAAAAAATGGTTTTACAGGTGAAATCTCTCCAAGCTCCTAAAAACTCTTCACCCAGAAAAGTAGGCAACACCCTCCCCAGCGGGTTTCATGAGGTCATCACAACCCCCACCCCAAAGGAGGATGAAGTCAGCCGCGTGGCCGTGCAGGCCTCTCACAGGGTGGTCCAGAGCTGCCCTGCGAGGGCGATGCCATGAAGACAGGAGCCCTGGCCCCGCTCCTCCCCCGCAGCTAGTTGGGCCCTGTCAACACAGTCCGGGTTCCGCAGAGACCACCAGCAGCTAGGCAGCACCAGGCAGCTGCAGAGAAGGGGAGGAGGCTTCACCCGACGCCAGAGAAGAGCAGCTGACCTAAGACCCCACTGCCAGACCAGGAACTGGAGAAACAACAGAAAAAGAAGAAGCGGGGTGGGGACAGGAGCCACCTGGGGCCTTGCTGTGAAGAGAACCCCCATGCCAGCAGGACCGACCTCTTGCTCCCTATTAATTCCCCTCAGAGGACCTGGGACTTGAAGCCAGATTCAGGAAGCAAAGGTACCCACCAGAAGACCAAGCTCGCCTGCAAGTGCCCCGCTACCCATGACCACTGTGGTGGCGGGGGGCTCCTCTCCCACAAAGGTTCCCTGCTGAGGGGCCAACCTGAATGCGGGGGCAGAGGCGTCTCCGCTTCCCCAAGTGCCTCAGGCCGGACCAGGGAGACTGTGGCACCCCTGGGTCCAGGGGTGCAGCCAGCCAGGGCTCTGGGCTCCCCAAAGTCCTTGAACTCACCAGAGTCCAGGCCACAGCAGAGAGGACATGATCCCCTGCTGACCCCACAGTGCCCTCCTGCTTTCCTCCTGCTTTTTTGTTCATCTTTTGTCTTTACCCCAACCAGGCCGTAAGTACCATGAGCCTCACCTTCCCCACTGGGAGAGACCAACAGGCTGGGGCACATAGCAGGCCTGCTGCCCCCTGAGACCATGTGGACAGACCCTGACGTGGATCCCTGGAGGAAGGGTCTCGTCAGAACCTGGTCAGAGTTTCAGCTATTGGTGCATGTGTGGGGGTGTGTGGGGTGTGTGTGTGTGTGTGTGTGTGTTGTGTGTGTGTGTTGTGCATCTGATGTGTTATAGTTTGCGGGGTGTTTGTTTGCTTATTTGTGGTGTGGTTGTATGTGGCAGGTCGTGTATACGATGTGTGTATGATGTGGTGTGGTGCGCACTTTATGTGTATGGTCCATTGTGTGACTCAGTGTGCGTGATGTGTGCACATGTGTGGTGCACATGTGTGGTGACATGATGTGTTGTTGTGTGTACATGTGTGTGGTATGTCTGTACATGTGTGGTATGTGTGATGCAATGTTGTGTGCTCTGTGTACCTGTGTGTGTGGTGTGTTGTATAAGTGTGAATTTGTGTGCATGAGGTAGGAGTGTCTGTGTGTGGAGTGGCATGTGTATGGGTGTGTGTGGCATGTTGTTGTGTGGCATGTTGTGTGTGTGGTATGGTGTGCAATGGCCAGGAGGAACGCTGACCCTGGCACTGCTGGTCACAGGACAACCGGCCACAGAAAACTCAGGAGCAGCAGTGCCAGGGCCTTACCCAGTGCCACAGCAGCAGCAGCAGGGCACAAGGCAAGGGCAGAGACCCGTAGGAGGCCAGCCCGCCTGGGTGAGGAGGCCAGCCCGCCTGGGTGAGGAGACCAGCCCGCCTGGGTGAGGTCATGCCCTCTGCCTCCCTCCCACACCCACCTTCCTAGAAGACTGGACTCAGCAGGACAGAGGTGGCACAGCTGAGCCCAGGCCCAGGCTCAAAACCTCATGACCACCTGGGATGGACTCAGTGAGCATTGTGAACCTGACTCCAGCCTCCGTCCATCTGGGTATGAGGACTGGAGGGTTGCCAGCCCCCACTCAAGCCAGGCTCAACCCTCAATCCCAGATGCGTACCAGATGCCCATCTGTGGGTTCACAGTCCCTGAAGAGACCTGAGACCTGGGCCCAGCACCAGTGTCCAGTAGAGCCCGCCAGCCCTCGCCCAGCCCTGTCACACACCTCACCAGCCATCCAGACACTGGGCTGGTCCCATGACAACCCAGGGCACCGACACTACTCATGCACACACTTTGCTTGCTCCCACACATGCAAGATATGTAATCACACACATGCACACATGTGCTCTCAATACACAGGCAATTCAAACACACACATACGTGTGAAGGCAAAATGCACACACACTCACACATACACTTTCACAATCTTTTACACACACACAATTTCAAGCAGACCAGGTCCGTCAAGCCTCACTTGCCAGGCCACGCTGCAGGAAGCAGGGCCTGTGGAACTTACCTCCCCAAATCCTCTCACCTGACTCCTCTGAGCACCACGATGGGCAGGAAGCCAGAATGGCAGCCCAGCTCAGGTCCCCGCTGCCAGACTCTGCCTCTCAAACGCTCTCTCAGCAACCACAAGCAGTGACTCCAAAAGAATGGACGCTGCCTAGAGACGCAGGCCAGAACAGTGGGAGGGCTCCCAACCCACAGACTCATCCCCACGAGCCTGAATTCCCTTCAAGCAGCTACAGGACCAAACGCCAACTGCCAGTCCACTGTCGTGAGCACATCACTCTTGGCCAGTACAATATGAGAGTCTAATAAAACACAGAGTAATTTTCATGTGACCCCACAGTGTAAACCAGATGCCAGATCATGAAATAAATTTCCCAAAATTTCCAAAGATTCTGTAGGAAGAAGCTGGGACCACTCCTGCTCAAATTGGGGGCTTCCAATACTTCCAAAGGTCAAAGAGCAGGGGACAGACAGGACAGAGAGAGGCCTGCAGCCACCACAAGGAAGACGAGGCAGCCAGCAGGGAAATGGGAAGCTGAGGGCCAGATCCTCTTCTATTGTGGGAGCCCCCAGTGCACTCTGAGGCTTTAGGTGACCTGACAGTCATGGACACAGCTTCCACATGGTCGTCCAAGTCCTGCCCAGTGCCCACACTCCATGGAGGTCTGCTCCATATGGATGAACAGTTGGAAAGGTCGCCAAACCCCAAGCTACCCAGAGTAGACTTGGGGCAACCGCACCCATCAATTGCAGTGTTCTTGCCCAGAAAAAAGTCCATTCCCCACCTGGATGCACCTGGATTCACCAGGAGGGTCCATGGCCCAACAGGATGGTCTACTGCCCACCAGGACACCTGGAGGGTCCACTCTACATGAGCCTTCCTGTAGGATCCACCGCTCTACCAGGACACCAGGAAGGTAAATTCTACACACACAGGGAATACCATGAGGATCCATTATCCACCAGGACTTTGTCAGGACCCGTCCTCATCAGACCATGAATACTTTCACTCTTAAAAAGTGGATTCCAAATGGTAAGGAAGCATGACATCAGGGAACATATTTCCCACAGATGGTGGGGTCAGAGATGTTTGGTCCTGTGGTGAGTGCTCACAGTGGCTTTCATGATGGTTGGGGGAAAAGGATGGTGGACACAGTGGACATGGTTGCAGATGGAGGTAAACAGTGGACATTACCCAACTCAGAGCTCATCCCCAGAAAAACCTTGTCCACGAGAAGGATGGAAAAGAAAGGCTGTATTCAGTGGCCAGAAAAGGAAGGAGGAGCTTGGCTCACAAATCAGCTCCTGCACTCCGGAGGGTGGAGGGGTAGGCTAACAGAGCAGAGGAGCAGCCAGAACTTCTTGGGGAACAGGCAGAGATCTTCCAGGAACCTGGATGCCACCTCTTATCATTCCCTTCAAGGTACAGTGTTTCCCTTCATGGTGGCTGGCAGGTGTCTTTAGTCTTAAAAGGGAGAGGGAGGCAGGGCAAGTCTGGGTCAAGTGAAGCCCGTGTTAGAGTTTGCACAAGGATGTGTCGAGTGTTTCACAAGCCTGTGTGTGGTGCTGACGAGACTCTGACCCGAAGGTGAAGGCAGCAGAGGACACAGACCCCAAAATGAGGACAGATGCCAAGCCTCTTCAGCCCACTCCAGCCACCCACGGACATCTACAGGCCCAAGTCAGTGTTTTGAACCAAATCTGACTACGAGGCCCTGGAGAGTGTCCCAGGCGAGCAGTTTCATGACCCACGTCAGAGGTGTGATCTAGAGAACAGTGAGACACAGACTGCAGACGCGTAACAGGGCAGCCGACCTCCAGCACGGTGTGCTTAGGGCGTCTGGACCAAGTGCAACTACAGAAGTTGTTCAGGTCTGTCCTGGGTACCATGATGTTTATTGAGTACAAGTCACCGTTTGGACAAGCAGTAGGTGTTCCTGGAGGGGTGGCCAGGGTAGGTGGCAAATGGAGCACGTGCTCCTGGACGGCAGTGCTCAAGGGGGGCGGGAAGGCTGTGCTCACATATGCACTGATCATGTGACCAAGTGTCCAGGATGTGCTGGGATCCAGACCAGGACACTTGTGAGAGGTGGGCCTGAGGTACACTAGCTTCCTGCTGAGGAGTACGTCCCTGCCTGCACATCAAAGGTGGTCACCATGGGACCTTCATCGGGGAACCTCACCCAACATCTCAGGACAGCTGCTAGGAAAACCATGGGCTGGGAACAGGCAAAGCATGGGTCACACAGGGGCACAAAGCTCAAGGAGAGGCAGAGAGGGGGCCCAGGACACAGGGGGACCCTGGAGCACAGTCCTGGAGGACTGGCGAGGAATGAGTGAGGCCAAAGGCACTTGAACAACATGTGGTTTGAGAACGAGGGCAAGGAAGACCCCAGCCTGCTGGGTTCATCTCATGCTCTGGACACACAGCTCACAGTCCCAGAAGGTCATCTCAGGGTCATCGTGGGCTGGGCCAGGGGCCACCACTCTCTTCACTCCCAGCCTGAGCTCCAGGAACCAGGCTGCCGGGAGCCCCACCTGAGATTAGGAGAGAGATGTGCATGTGGTCCTCAGGGACTTCCCAGAGCCCCCAGTGCTCAGCTCCTGGTCCCCATGGCAGGGGAAGCCGCAGAGGGATGGACGGGCTGGGTGCAGCCGTGGGATTTGTTCTAACATGGAGACCCTCCAACTCCACCAGCCACCCAGGGCCTCCCTTTCAGCCTTCAGGGACCTGGTGTTGGAAGCACACTGAGCACAGCTCCAACGGGAAACAAAGGGAAGCAGGACCTTGCTGGGCACCATCCTGCCCACTGCAGGATTCCAGCCTACGCAGCAGCCTTGAGGGACAGGGCTCTGTCCAACGCCCCGGCCTGAGATGCAGTGAGGACCCAGACACACAGAAGCAACACTCGGGACCTTTAAATGTAGGTGCTGGCCAGAGCAGAGCCCTGCACGTGGGAGCAGTACAGCAAGAGCAGCACCACGGACCCCAGGGCACAGAGGTGCACACCTGTGGGGCTCAGCAGGGCCCCAGCCTCCTCCCCCTCATCCTGGTGGCCCTCCTCGGGCTCTGCTGCATCGTCATAGTCCTCCTCCTGCACGGGGTCCCTGGATTCTGGGGACGCGTCATCTCTCTCCCCGACAGGGACAGCTTCGATGTCCTCATACACGCCCTCCGAGGGCTGCTGTCCAGACAGTCCAGAACCTGCGAAGGCAACCACTCACAGAGGGACCACCCCTGCAGACGGAGCCCCTCCCACTGGCCCTGGAGCCTCTCACACATGCAGAAACCCAGCTCCTCTGCAACAGCCTCTGCACAGCAGGACCTTCAGTCATGCTCTGCCCCACCCTAGACCACAGATCAAAGGGTCCTGGGGGGAAGGGGTCAGTCCCAGGCCCTGGACACGCCCTGACGGGCCCCAGATAAAAGGGCAGCGTGAGGGATGGATGAGAGACTCCTTGGTGCCCAGGAAAGAGGACTCTCTTTGTAGGTCTTCTCAAAACGGAGTGAGACTCAAGCCCAGGTCCCGGGTCCCCGACACCTTGTGGCTCCACAGAAACTCACCTAGCGGTGGCTGCTAGGAAGACCCTGCAGCAGGCAGGACAGCGGCCAGAGCAGAGAGGGCCTGCCCACTGGCATCCCTAGAGCTGCCCCAGACTCCGCCCCCAGGGACCCTGCTCCCCATGCCCACTCATCCACCTACCCATGCAGGCAGCGCTGCTGTGGCACCTCTGGACACCCAGCACCACGAGGACGAGGCCCAGGACACAGCCAAGGACTAGGCAGGCGATCCCAGGCAGGGTCCAGGCCTCAGCAGCAGGTGGAGGGGCCAGGGAAGGGGCTGTGGGGGCAGGAGGGGCCTCCTGAGTACTGGCTGCCTGGGGCATTGTGACCCTGGGTCTGGATGACCTCAGCCTCTCGGGGGCGGAGTGCATGGGGTGGGCCTCAGTGCCACCCCCACAGGCAGTGCTCCCCCTCAGATGGCCAGAGGTCCCATGGCAGAGGTGCCTAGCGGGGAGGCCCAGGGTTCAAGGCTCAGGTGAGAGGATACGGACAGGACTGCCCAAGTGCCCAGGCCCCAGTGGAGGGCTCAGAACAAAGGTCCTGGTGTGAGGGCCTGGGTAGAGGGCTCGGAGCTCAGCCAGGAAAATCCAGGGGACAAGGCCCAGGTGCGAAGGCCCAGGTTCGGGGCACAGGACTCACGACCAGCCCATGCACCCAGGAAGAGCACTATGCGCCTTTCTGCCCCTGCCTCTGCTCTGCTGTGGATCTAGAGCCACAACATCCCAGAAGCCACAGCAAGCAAGGGCCCACCCCAGGCACCATGGAAAATCCCTCTGAGGCCAGGGCCTGGGCCTCGGCCCCTCACAGGCTCCTCACCCACCCAGGCACAGGAAGGACAGCTGCTGTCATCAGGGAAGGGGCCTGGATCACCTGATCAGGGTCTGACCAGACACCTGCTCCCAGAGGTCCCCAGGGCAGTCAGAGCTGAGCCCCACTGCAGGGCCTCTAGGCACACAAGGACTGGGGGTCGGTGGGGACAGGATGCCACCTACCAGATGCAGTGGTCCCAGGGACACCTGCTGGAGAAATATGGCCTGAGCACCAGCATGGGGAGGCAGAGGCGCCCCAGCAGCACCGACCTGCCAGCACCCAGGGGCTGCCTGGCCACCCTCGGCAGAGGCACCCAGGACCCAGGTGGCAGCCTGTGCCAGGAGCACCCAACCGAACCCTGTGGGATGTGGCCGAGCAGAGGAGGGGGACGCAGGCACACGCCCCCGGGCGCCCGCCCCCGGGGTCCCGCCAGCTCACCTGAGCAGCGCACGCCCGCGTCCTCCTTGTGCTCGCAGTCTCCACGTCCCCAGGGCTCCGCCGGGCAGCCCCACAGGGACGCCTCGCTGCCGCGACACCCCACCTCATCCAGCCACACCGGCCCCGAGCCAGGGCCGAAGGCGGCGCCCCGCAAGGCATCCACCGCCCGTCCGCAGCCCAGCTGGCGGCACACGACCTCGGCGTCCGCCAGGTCCCAGGAGTCGTCGCACACGGTGCCCCAGGAACCCCCCGTGCCAGAGCTCCACGCGTCCAGAGCAGCCGTCCTCGCCGCCGCGCAGGCGCACCGCGCCCTCCTCTGGAATGGTGCAGAGGTTACCTCGGGCCGCACCAGCGGGGCAGGGGCACCTGCGTGCCGACAGAGGCATACCTGGGCAGCTGAGGGCTGATGAACAGTTGATGGTCTGCTCACCTTCCTGAGGAACTTCTGCTTCTCTGTGTGGAATTTGGACACATCAGTGTCTGTGTGCTCAGCCACTTAATCTGTGGAATACTAGTTTCCTTCCCCTTTTCCTTCCTGTCTCCCCCTGGATCAGGAGTTTCTGTTTCTTTTGGGGAGAGAGCTTCACACCTGAGGGGATCCACACACTGTTCCTGGCGGACTGTCCTTAAACGTTGCTGGGTGCCCAGGGGTGCTGTTTCCCCCACTGGTGGAATTCCAGGGGACTGAGCTGGCTCCAGTTGGAGCACACTCAGCACAGAGCCTCAGGAGCCCCAGTGCAGGAACCCACCCCTCAGCCATCCACAGGTACTGCCTACCTCCTCGGCTGTCACCTGCGCAGAGGACCCAGGCCTCCTCCCCGCTGGAGCAGGAATTCTGGTTCCAGGGTGCTGAAGGGCATTGCCACAGGATCCTGTCGTGCCTGTGCCTACAATGAATGGAGGCCACCCAGCGAACCACGGGGAAACGCCGGCTTCCTGCCTCAGTCAGCAGTTGCCCCTGGGGCCCACAGCCCAGCTGCATGCACAGGATCCCAAGGGAGGTAGAGCTCAGGGTCTGGCAGACACTGCCCCAGGTCCCATTGTAGAAAATTTCCAGGCGCCCAGCACATGGCTGGCTGCCGTTCTGTAGCCTCAGATATGTGAACCCTGCAGACAGATGCTGGTCAGCAAGGCAGAGCTCAGGAGGAGTGGAGGTGTGGGAAGGGGTGGACCCACTGCACCCACCTGAGCAGAAGACCCCAGCGTCCTCCTTGTGCCCACAGTCGTGTTGTCCCCAGGCTCTCGACGGGCACTGCCACAGAGCAGACTCATCGCCCATGCAGGCCAACTCGTCCATCCAGATGGGTCCAGCCCCAGCCCCAAAGTGGGCGGACCCCGGTGCGCTCAGGGCGTGGCCACAGCCCAGCTGCCTGCAGACGACGTGCGCGTCCTGCAGGTCCCAGGAGTCGTCGCACACGGTGCCCCACTCGCCCCCGTGCAGCACCTCCAGGCGCCCGGCACAGCGCCCTGGCCCAGCGGACAGCCGCACCCGCAGGCTCCCTGCGGAGAGACTGAGTCAGGGGCGCCTGGACTCTGGGGGCCAGGGGGCTGGGGGAAGAGACTGTTTCCACACTCACCAGAGCACACGACGCCCACGTCCCGCGAGGCCCCCGCGGGCACCCGCTGGAACGTGGACACATTGCACTGGGTCAGGCGAGTCTCGGAGCCCATGCAGCGCGCGCGGCTCAGCCACACCCGCAGGGCACCGCGGACAGGGGCGGGCGCATCGTAGGCTCGCTCTGCCCTTCCGCACCCCAACTGCCGGCACACCACGCTGGCGCCTCGCAGGTCCCAGGCGTCGTCCAGGACGCGGCCCCATGCACCGTCTAGGGCGACCTCCACTCGGCCATCGCAGCGGCTCTGACCGTCGCTCAGACGCAGGGCGTCGAGGAGACCTAGAGGAGCAAGAGGGGTCCC
The DNA here is from genome assembly GCF_902686455.1 of Sciurus vulgaris. Lineage (NCBI taxonomy): Eukaryota > Metazoa > Chordata > Mammalia > Rodentia > Sciuridae > Sciurus > Sciurus vulgaris. The sequence goes on from NC_136464.1 coordinate 253,637, forward strand.
ATGGTCTCAGGGTTAGTGGCCCCGGCCTAGAAAGGGGCAAAGCCCACCCCGCAAAGCCCCGCCCACTCTCAGCACACTTGGAGTGCGCTCTCTGAGCACTTTTCCAACCTCCTGCCGACCTCCCTCTTCCTCTGCCACGATCCTACTCACCCACCTGAGCAGAGGGCAGAGGCCGAATTTCCTGGGGCACAGGCCTGGGCCCCCAGCGTGCTCACCGGGCAATTCCACAAATAGGGCTCTGTCCCCACACAGTGAAATACATCTGGCCAGAGGGGAGCTCCTCCTTCCCCAAAGTGGCCTCCTGGGGGTGTGGCCACAGCCCTGCCGCAATTCAGCTGGTGGCAGAGGACGGTGGCATCTTCTAAGTCCCAGTGGGTGGCACAGAGGGGCGCCCAGGACCCCTGCACCTGGAGCTCCACGCGGCCCTCACAGCTGCTGCTGCCATTGACCAGCCGGAATTCTGGGGAGAGACGGAGTCCTGTGGCCCGGATTCCAGAACTGCTGTTCCCTTTAAGCCTCCTTACACTCTGCACACACCCAGTCCTGGCACAGGTAAGGTAGGAAGTACAGCTTTGCTGGTGGAATCACCAGGGGCAGGTGGGGGCACTCCAAGTATTGGTGCTGTGTATCAGCTGGGGAATGTGCCCAAAGAACTCATGGGAGTGAGTTCTATGAGAAAGAAGCAACTACTCACAGCAGGAAAGGAACAAAGTTCAAACTCTGGCTCAGAATCGGGAGAGACCCAATGCAGAATTAGTCTGAAAATCCTAGGAGAGTAATAGTTCCTCCCCTCTTCAAAGGAAATCTCTGTCAAATCTCACTAACCTTACACTTCTGCAGACTATCAAGACTGCACATGGGGGAACAGTCTGCACAACAAACTCAGGTAAGCTGCCAGAATGTGCAGGTGACTAAAATCCACAAGCTCTGGATAAGGGCCACTATCGTGTCTGGAGGTCCTCCTCCCAATATTCAAAATGTCCGTTCTTAACAACAAAGTTACAATTCTGGCAAAACACAGACCAACTGAGAATCTCCAAAATTAACACCGTTTAAGAGAACTGTGGATGCCACCAGGCTAAGGGAAGTCCTAGAAGAGAGAGAGAGACAGAAAGAACATTTGAAGAAATCAGTATTTGATCAATCGTAGGAAGGTATGTATTGCGCATCCAGGAAGCTCAAGAAACACTGAGTAGGTGATACTCATCCACGTACACTTGAACCACTAGGTATATTTCCAAAGGAAAGGGGGTCAGTGTGTCTTAAACGTCATCTGCATGCCCACATTCATTCCAGCACTCTAATAGTAGCCACGACACGAACGACCCCATGTCAAGGGGGGATGGACAAAGAAAATGTGGCACTCACACAATGCAGGCCTGTGTCACCCTTCACAGGAAGGAAATCCTGTCATGTTCAACATGTGGAAGAACCTGGAAGCTGCTGGTTATGCTCAAAGGCCAGGCCCAGGAGGGCAACTGCCACATGATCTCATGTGCATGTGACATCTGAAGAGTCAAACTCAGGAAGAACAGAACAGGAGGGACTGGAGCGATGTTAGTCAAGGGGACAAATGTCAACTGGACAGTAGAAATGAGTTCAGGAGGTCTACTCTACAACTATGATCACTACAGACGTGTTACCTCTTCAAGAGGCCCAGGGAGTAGACTAAGTGTTCTCCCTGCAAATAAAAGACAACTGTGCGAGGTAATTCAGATGCTCAGTGGCTTGATTCAGCCATACTTATCAAACATGACGGTGCACACCTGAAAAATACTTAAATGTGTCAATTTAAATAACAGATAAAACAATGAAACACTATTGTTATGCTGAAAAACTAAATACAAATAACATTAGCAAAAGCTCACTACATTATAAAAATTATAGTCAAACTGTGAAAAGACAAAAGGAGTCATAGGAGCAGCAACAAGAAGTGACCCGTCACATACTATAGGGACTCACAATGAGGTGAGCACCCAGGTTCCCATCAGTCCCCATGGTGAAGACAAAAGGCAGGATACCATGCAAAGGTCTGTCAGGAAACAACCATCAAACAAGCATTCTACATCCAGCAACACTATTTTTCAAAACTAAAGGAAAAAATAAGACATTCTAAGACAAAGCCCACTGTTAGTAGACCTTCCCCCAAAGGAACAGTAAAGAGTTCTTCACATTGAAATGAGAAGCCAAAGAAGAAACACTTGTAAAGGAAACCACATAAGGAAACACAGAAGCCAGTGTGACTGTGTTCTTGACATTTTCTCCTACATTAGATACAAAAATATACATAAAAGGCACATATCTGTGTAAACAACATAAAGGGAGAGACAGTTATGTAGACCAGAATATTTGTGTATCTTTGGATTTTGTGAGGAGAGTGGATACCAGGGATTCAACTCAGGGGCACTCAAACACTGAGTCACATTCCCAGTCCTTCTTTTGTATTTTATTTAGAGACAGGGTCTCACTGAGGTGCTTAGTACCTGCTATTGCTGAGGCTGGCTTTGAACTCAATTCCTCTTGTTTCAGCTTCCCAAGCCCTGGGATTACAGGTGTACATCACCTGGTCTGGCAAGTAACTTTGAATTCTGAAGCTGTTTCCATCAATTTGAAAGACAAGACATTGTTACAAGTTTAACATTTTAATTGGAACCCCCAAGTTACCAAAAAAAATTTATTTCAAATATAATGAATTTGCAATCTCATGGCTTCTAAGCTATTCTCAAACACCAAAATATCAGGCAAAAATGAATCCATCAGTTTATGCACAGATAAAGGGTATGCCCAGAAACACACTGTCTCTAGAGATATGGGACACGCTCCAGCACATGACACACATCAGAACACACTGTCCCTAGGTGCAGGGGACACCCTCCAGGACACTAAACAGGTCAAGATGAACTGTCCCTAGGTGCAAGGAAACCCTCCAGGACATTCCACAAGTCATGAAGCACTGTCCCTAGGAGCAGTGGACACCCTCCAGCACACTCCACACATCAGGACGCACTGTCCCTAAGTGCAGGGGACACCCTAAAAAACACTCCACACATCAGGACGCGCTGTCCCTAGGTGCATGGAACACCCTCCAGCACACTCCACAGGTCAGGACACACTGTTCCTAGGTGCAGGGGACATCCTCCAGCACACTCCACAGATCAGGACGCACTGTCCCTAGGTGCAGGGGACACTCTCCAGGACACTCCACAGGTCAGGACGCACTGTCCCTCGGTTCAGGAGACACTCAACAGGACATTCCACACGTCAGGAACACTGTCCTAGGTGCAGGGGACACCTCCAGCACACTGCACACGTCAGGAACACTGTCCTAGGTGCAGGGGACACCCTCCAGCACACTCCACATGTCAGGAACCCTGTTGTAGGTGCAGGGGACACCCTCCAGCACACTCCACACATGAGAAACACTGTCCTAGGGGCAGGGGACACCTTCCAGGACACTCCAGAGGTCAAGACCAATGTCCCTACGTGCAGGGGACACCCTCCACGACACTACACAGGGAAGGACAAACTGTCCCAGGGTGCAGCGTACACCCTCCAGGACACTCCACAGGTCAGTACACACTGTCCGTAGGTGCAGGGGACACATTCCAGCACACTCCACACATCAGGAACACTGTCCTTAGGTGCATAGGACACACTACTGGAGCCTCCACAAGTCAGGACACACTGTCCCTAGGTGCAGAGGACACCCTCCAGGACACTCCACAGTTCAGGAACACTGTCCCTAGGTGCAGGGTACACCCACCCTCACACTCCACACTTCAGTACACACTGTCCCTTGGTGCAGGGGACACACTCCAGGAGACTCCACACGTGAGGAACACTGTCCCTAGGTGCAGGAACAGCTCCAGGACACTCCATAGGTCAGGAGCACTGTCGCTAGGTGCAGGGGACACCCTCCAGGACACTCCACAGGTCAGGACACAGTGAACCTAGGTGCACGGGACACAATCCAGGACACTCCACAAGACAGGAACACTGTCTCTAGGTGCAGGGGACACCCTCCAATACACTCCACAGGTCAGGACCACTCTCCCTAGGTGCAGGGGACAACCTCCACGACACTCCGCACAACAGGAACACTGTCCTAGGTGCCGGGGACACCCTCAAGCACACTCCACACGTCAGGAAAACTGTCCTAGGTGTAGGGGACACCTTTCACGACACTCCACAGTTCAGGAACACTGTCCCTAGGTGCATGGTACACCTGCCCTCACACTCCACACTTCAGGACACACTGTCCCTTGGTGCAGGGGACACACTCCAGGACACTCCATAGGTCAGGAGCACTGTCGATAGGTGCAGGGGACACCCTCCAGGACACTCCACAGGTCAGGACCACTCTCCCTAGGTGCAGGGGACAACCTCCCCAAAACTTCGCACGTCAGGACCACTGTCCCTAAGTGCAGGGGACACCCTCCAAGATACTCCACACGTGAGGAACACAGTCCCTAGGTAGAGGGGACACCCTCCAGGACTCTCCACACGTCAGGAACACTGTCCTAATGCAGGGGACACCCTCCAGCACACTTCACACGTCAGGAACACTGTCTTAGGTGCAGGGGACAATCTCCAGGACACTCCACACTTCAGGAACACTGTCCTAGGTGCAGGGGACACACTCCAGCAACTCCACATGTCAGGAACAATGTCCTAGGTTCAGGGGACACCGTCCAGCACACTCCACACGTCAGGAACACGGTCCTAGGTGCAGGAGACACCCTCTGTGACACTCCACCGGTTAGGACCACTGTCCATAGGTGCAGGAGACAACCTCCAGGACACTCCACAAGTCAGGAACAATGTCCCTAGGTGCAGGGGAGACCCTCCAAGACACTCCACAGGTCAGGAACACTGTCGCTAGGTGCAGTGGACACCCTCCAGGACACTCCATAGGTAAGGAACACTGTCCCTGGGAGCAGGGGACACCCTCCAGCACACTCCACACGTCAGGAACACTGTCCTAGGTGCAGGGGACACCCTCCAGCACACTTCACAGGTCAGGAACACAGTCCCTAAGTGCAGGAGACACCATCCACGACAATCCACAGGTCAGAAACACTGTCCCTAGGTGCAGGGGACACCGTCCAAGACACTCCACAGGTCAGGAACACTGTCCCTAGGTGCAGAGGACACCCTCCAGCATGCTCCAAATGTAAGGGACACTCTCTCCAGGTGCAGGGCACACCCTCCAGGACACTCCACAAGTAAGGAACACTGTACCTAGGTGCAGAAGACACCCTCAAGGACAATCCATGGTTCAGGAAAACTGTCCCTAGGTGGAGGGGACACCCTCAAAGACACTCCACAGGTCAGGACACACTGTCCATAGGCGCAGGGGACACCCTCCACGACTCTCCACAGGTCAAGATACACTGTCCCGAGGTGCAGCGGACACCCTCCAGGACACTCCACAGGTCAGTACACAATGTCCCTAGGTGCAGGGGACATCCTCCAGCGCACTCCACACGTCAGGAACTCTGGCCAAGGTGCAGAGGACCCCTCAAGCAAACTGCACACTTCAGGAACACTGTACTAGGTGCAGGTTCACCCTCCAACACACTACACACGTCAGGAACACTGTCCTAGGTGCATGGGACACCCTCCAGGACACTCCACAGGTCAGGACCACTCTCCCTAGGGGCAAGGGACAACATCCACGACACTCCGCACAACAGGAACACTGTCCTAGGTGCAGTGGACACCCTCAAGCACACTCCACACGTCAGGAAAACTGTCCTAGGTGTAGGGAACTCCCTCCAGAACACTACACAGGTCAGGACTACTGTCCCTAAGGGCAGGGAACACTCTCCAGGACACTCCACACGTGAGGAACACAGTCCCTAGGGGGAGGGGACATGATGCAGGACACTCCACATTCAGGAACACTGTCCTAGGTGCAGCGGATACCCTCCAGGGCGCTACAGAGGTCAGGACACACTGTCCCTAGGTGCAGGGGACACCCTCCAGCACACTCCAAATGTCAGGAACACTGTCCCTAGGTGCAGGGGACACCCTCCAGGACACTCCACAGGTAAGGAACACTGCCCCTGGGAGCAGGGGACACCCTCCAGCACACTCCACACTTCAGGAACTCTGTCCTAGGGGCAGAGGACACCCTCCAGTACACTCCACAGGTCAGGAACACTGTCCCTAGGTGCAGGGCACACCGTTAAGACACTCCACAGGTCAGGAACACTATTCCTAGGTGCAGGGGACACCCTCCAAGACACTCCACAGGTCAGAACACTGTCCCTAGGTGCAGGGGACACCCTCCAGCGCACTCCACAAGTCAGGAACACTGTCCCAGGTGCAGGGGATTCCCACCAAGACACTCCACAGGTCAGGTACACTGTCCCTAGGTGCAGGGGACAGCCTCTGAGACACTCCACATGTCAGGAAAACTGTCCCTAGGTGCAGGGGACTCCCTCCAGCGCACTCCACACATGAGGAACACTGTCCCTAGGTGCAGGGGACACCCTCCAGCACACTCCACACGTGAGGAACACTGTCCCTAGGTGCAGGGGACACCCTCCAGCACACTCCACACGTGAGGAACACTGTCCCTAGGTGCAGGGGACACCCTCCAGGACACTTCACACGTCAGGACACAGTGTCCCTAGGTACTGGGACACCCTATAGGACAATCCACCGGACAGGAACACTGTTCCTAGGTGCAGGAGACATCATCCACGACACACCACAGGTCAGGAACACTGTCCCTAGGTGCAGGGGACACCCTCCAAGACACTCCACACATCAGGACACACTGTCCCTAGGTGCAGGGGACACCCTGGCGGACACTCGAAACTTGAGGAACACTGTCCCTAGGTGCAGGGGACCCCCTCCAGGACATTCCACAGGTCAGGAACACGGTCCCTACGTGCAGAGGACACTCCTCAGGTCAGGACACACTGTCCTAGCAGGGGACATCCTCCAGGGCATTCCACAGGTCAGTACACACTCTCCCTAGGTCCAGGGACACCCTCCAGCACACTCCACATGTCGGGAACACTATCCCTAGGTTCAGAGGATACCCTCCAGGACACTCCACACATCAGGAACACTGTTCCTAGTTGCAGGGGACATGCTGCAGGACACTCCCCAGGTCAGGAACACTGTCCCTAGGTGCCGGGTACACAACCCAGGACACTCCACACGTCAGAAACATGTCCCTAGGTGCAGAGGACACCCTACAGTACACTGCACAGGTCAGGACACACTGTCCCTAGGTGCAGGGGACACCCTCCAGCACACTCTACAGGTCAGGACACACTGTCCCTAGGTGCAGCGGACACACTCCAGGACAATCCACAGGTCAGTACACACTGTGGCTAGGTGCAGGGGACACCATCCAGTGCACTCCACAAGTCAGGAACACTGTGGCTAGGTGCAGGGGACCCCTCCAGCACACTCCACAGGTCAGGAACACTGTCCTAAGTGCAGGGGACACCCTCCAGCACACTCCACACGTCAAGAGCACTGTCCCAGGTGCAGGGGACAATATGCACGACACACCACAGGTCAGGTACACTGTCCCTAGGTGCAGGGGACAGCCTCCAGCGCACTCCACACGTCAGGACACACTGTCACTAGGTGCAGAGGACACCCTCCAGGACACTCCACACGTGAGGAACACTGTCCCTAGGTGCAGGGGACACCCTCCAGGACACTCCATAGGTCAGGAACACTGTCTCTAGGTGCAGGGGACACCCTCCAGGACACTCCACAGGCCAGGACACAGTGTCCCTAGGAACTGGGACACCCTCCAGGACACTCCATCAGACAGGAACACTGTCCCCAGGTGCAGGGGACACCCTCCAAGACATTCCACAGGTCAGGAACACTGTTCCTAGGTGCAGGAGACACCATCCACGAACTCCACAGGTCAGGAACACTGTCCCTAGGTGCAGGGGACACCCTCCAAGACACTCCACATGTCAGGAACACTATCCCTAGGTGCACGGTTCACCCTCCCTCACACTCCACACGTCAGGATACACTGTCCCTACGTGCAGAGGACACCCTCCAGGACACTCCACACGTGAGAAAAACTGTCCCTACATGCATGGGACACGCTCAATGACACTCCACAGGTCAGGAACACTGTCCCTAGGTGCAGGGGACACGCTGCAGTACACTCCACACGTCAGGAACACTGACCCTAGGTACAGAAGACACCCTCCAGGACTCTCCACACGTCAGGAACACTGTCCTAGGTGCATGGGACACCCTCCAGGACACTCCACAGGTCAGGACCACTCTCCCTAGGTGCAAGGGACAACCTCCCCGACACTCCGCATGTCAGGAACACTGTCCTAGGTGCAGGGAACACGCTCAAGCACACTCCACATGTCAGGAACACTGTCCTAGGTGCAGGGGACATCCTCCAGGACACTCCACACGTCTGGAACACTGTCCCTAGGTTCAGGAGACACCATCAATGACACTCCACAGGTCAGGAACACTGTCCCTAGGTGCAGGGGACACCTTCAATGACACTACACAGGTCAGGAACACTGTCACTAGGTGCAGGGGACACAATCCAAGACACTCCAAATGTCAGGAACACTGTCCCTTGGTGCAGGGGACACCCTCCAGCAAACTCCACACGTCATGAACACTGTCCCTATATGCTGGGGACACCCTCCACCACATACTGCAGGTCAGGACACAAGGACCCTA